>NC_092808.1:160500507-160780506 GCF_040954645.1 Diabrotica undecimpunctata
CACCAAAGAATTCAAACATTGGTAAGTATATAACATTCAAGAATTTTTTAGAAAGCAATGAATCTAAAGATAAATCCCTAGAAGATAAAGATAAGTACATGCTTTTAAAAAATTAATCTACGATTACATAAGCGAAGCAATCAATCTGGAAAACCAATTGCTTTTTTCACACATACCCTCACAGATTCTGAATGAAAACATTATGCAATTGAAAAAAAAGCAAATGAGTTGAAGTATTAAAAAAAATGCAGACATTATCTGGTAGAAAAGCAATTCTAACCAATTACAGATTAAATCACTATTTGGTGTATATAGAATGACGGTATATATCAAATCTAACAAGGAGAACTAGCTTTACTTCACAAGAATTTATTAATTATCTACACTCTAAAGGAATATATTCAAGTAGAACAACACCATATAATCATGAAGGAAATGGTTAAGTCGAAAAATACAATGAGTTATATGGAAATTGGTGAATCTAGCATAGAAAACCAAAAATTTAGAATTCACTTAATGGAAAACTGCTTTACCATGTGCTCTGCACTATATACGAAGTTTACTGTTGAATTGTTATATTATTGAATCAAGATAATGATGAAGGTCCAAATAACACACTAGAGAATTCCACTACTAAATAAATACCAGATGAGACAGAAAATTTACCTTACAATCATAATATAAGTTCCAGAAAAATATTCTGGTTATCAACAAAATTATGATTTTGATTAGATTAGCAAAATATTGCTTCTTGCAAAAAGAAAACCCAAGAATGAGGAATAACCGAATGATAGCAAATAGAAAAAACGAACAAAAAAAAAGAACAATGGATAAGGTAAATAATTTATTTCTAAGGTATGCTTAAAGTTTTCACCCAGAATGTAAGCTTTGCTAAAACCTGATATAGTAACTTTATTTGCTCAGTATAAACTCCAAACAACAGAGGATAATAATGTTTTTATGCCTGAAATGACAAACACAATTACAATCAACAGATTTTTTCACCAGTATGTCACCTTAAGATCAGTCATCCCATCCCTATCATCAACAGAATAGGAAAGATCCCTGTCGACACATTCAAATTTATTTATTCATAACTCTGAACGCCTTACCACTGTCTGTGTGGATGCAGGCTAATATACGGGACAAGCCGATTAAATGTTACAACTTACAATATACAAAATAGTGGTTAAGTACACAGTATTTTACGATAATAAAATTAAATAATGTGAAATAAAAATATATTATGTACACAAACACATGCATGTACACACACACACACACATACACACATATATATATATATATATATATATATATATATATATATATATATAAATTAAACATGTAATTACATTTTAAAACCTATAAACCCAACAGTTAGTTCTATGATTCTAAAATCCAGCACAATAAAGGTGGAAAAATAACATAATAAAAATAAAACAATATGTAAAGTATTAACTAGTTACAATAAAAACATGAAGTATTTTACACAGTTAAGTTTCCAAACTCTATGGTACCAGTAACTCTTCTACTAATATTTATATATTTATTGAGGGACATATTAAATATTTACATTTAGGTTGTTTAACAAAGATAAGTATCTATTCAGTGGGCTATTAGCACCATAGGTTGTTCTACAAAATGGAACATTAAAAGTACATAGATGAGGCAAACCATGGTAATATGGTAAGCGTCTATATTCTTTGATGGTACTCTAAGACCAATCTCACTCACAAGAGAGGGACAGATCCCTCCTCACACTTAAAGCAGGCAAGCTCATATACCTCTCCATGATAGTGTAGTCATGGTCTGCTAATCTAATCCAACTTTGAAAGGTGCATACCTGTAGAAATTTATGCCGAACCCTCTCTAAGGTGATGCTTTTTAAGATAGTTGTTGAACCACTACCTACAAATAATTCAAATACTAAGCTAAGTAAGACTGGTTTTATAATATATAATTTTAGGTTAAATTTATAAACTAATTTGTAAAAGGTCAGATATAATGTGAATAAAAATATAGGTCAGTGGTATAATAGTTCTTACCTGGTCCTGGTAAAAACAAACTCGGAACGGCTGGTCTCGTAATACCGCTATTTCCAACATTGACTATATCTTCCTCTTTAAAATGACTAGCGCATACACGAAATTTGTTATAAATAGTTTCTTTTGCAGCATTCTCTAATTAGGGCTCTTAACAGCATTCACCCATTTATTAAACATATCCATATAATGTCCTGGACTTAAAAAACGGTATCGCTTGCCAGTAGTATCCATGCAATCTGGAACACATCTTTTTTTGTTCAGTTCTTCGTCTCTACATTGTTATTCCATGTAATGTGTTTGATTCCATAATAAAAAATCGTCGAAAATTGTACGATTTTGCACTATTTATATAAAAAAAATTTAAATTATAAAATAAATTATAAGAAATAAAACAAATACAAATATGGCGCCGTATTTGTCTAAACTCAACTTTGACTTGATCACAGCACACTCCCTTCGCGCAGGAACGAGACTAGCAGCGCCACCAAACGAATGGGCGCCTAATCCGAACATGATTTGACCTTGGCTATCCCTGTTACCAATCTAGGTGTAATTTTATCTATGACACACTGGGAGTTAGGCCAACTGCGTATTGTTGAAAATCAAGCCGGAGATAGGCGAGTTTCGACTGGTATTTTGTCGCGGCATTTTTGACATTTCGGTTGTTAGGCGTATTTAAGTCGACGCGGTTAATTTTTATGAACCCAACCAACCTAAAATGTTAATTTGAGCTAAAAGTGGAGTTAGGCCATTTGCATCTTAAGCCGACGATATTAAATACTTATTATACCTCAACGTCAATGTATCACCAAAATTGACTAAAAACCGAAATAATTAAATAAAGGTAACTAGAATTAAGTAAAATCAAGTAGAATTAAACAAAATTAAGTCAAATTTAACAATATTAAAGAAAATAAACAAAATTAAATGTAATGATAATCAAAATGAAATTATTACACATAAAGACAAGATAATACTGAAAATGTAAATGATGAATAAAAAATATGTAATATGTAACAAATTTTAAAAATTAATAAAATCATACAGTTTTTAAAGAAAAAATTAGAATTTTCTATTATAAAATTTTGTATACTAGCGCCCCCTGATGGACATTAAGCCTAGTTTTCACTATTTCAATGAAGTTAGTGTTAAGCTAACCTTTATAGTTTAAAAAATATTTCATAGAGAGCGGAAGTAGTCAGTATGAATAATATTGCTTTGGTGGTTGCATAGTTAAGTAAAGTTTATAAACGACTGCCATCTATCATTATATGAATGAACCTACTAGTTTGGAGAGGTGATTTCTTTACTACTAATTGAACAGGGCGTAAGACCAATGTACTACCGCTAGCTCAATAGATGGTAGCACCAGCCGAATTATTTGTCTGTATTATTGATTGCAAATATAGTAGGTACAAGTCTACGCAGACGATACGGCAGTATGCAACAGGAAAGGACGACAGAAGAATAGTCCGAAACATAGAAATCACCTCGGAAAAATCATGAAATATACCGAAAAATGGAGGATCAAAATCAACACAGTCAAGTACTTAGGAGTCCACCTCGACAGAAGACTAAACTTCAAGTTGCATACACAAAAAACCAAGGTAAAAGCTAATGCTGCTAAAAAACTAATAGTTCCTTATATTTTTAGGTCCAGTCGTCCACTATCGAAGGGCCAAGAAGATTCAATTATACCAGGCCTACGTTAGATCGGTAATACTGTACGCTGTCCCAGTTTAGAGTTCCATCCCGGAGTACAACTGGAGGAAACTTGAAACAACAGAAACATCATACTAAAGGATCATCGATGGATCAACATGGGAAGAAAGAATAACAAATGCAATTATCAAAAAGAAAGGCTCCAGTACACACCACTGAGGGAGGTGGCTCGAAAAATCGGACCCAGAGGATGTTACAGACAAACTCAGACTGATCGATCATCTGATCAGGGTCTAGCCGGGTGGTTGCTAAAGACAACCAATCAGGAAAGTGGGTACGATGCAAAAATAGGTCTATACAGAAGAAGAAGCCAAGGAGTTCATGACAGGAAAATTCAAGATCCGAGAGGAAATAAAATCAACATCAGGCGGTGCAACAGCAGGACGTCAAGAAGAAAGAAGGGTAAGATTTCTTAAGTTAGTTTAAGTGTGAAATGTATATATTATTATAGGGCAATAATTTTTTATTTTTATTTATTATTAAGTATTACGGCCTTAATAAATTTTTTCTCCTGGCAATAAATACGATATATTATGATAATAAGCCATAATTACGGTAATTACCGTGTTTTTATTTTGATATTTTGATTTCCAATGCGAAAATGTCTCTCAAAAAATACAATTATTTATTTATATACAAAATTCATTTTGTCTAAAACTACTTTCGATGTTGGAAGCCGGAACGCAAAAACAAAAATAAACTTATAATGTTAATTAAAGAATTGTAGTTTATTACCATATTATCCTATTTAATGAACGTGTGTGTGTTTTTATAAAACTTAATAAGGAATTAAAGGATTAAAAATAAAATACGTTTTATTAAAAACTATATTATATACGCAACAAAAATTATAAATATTTATAGTCATTCCAACGTAGCAGAGATCACAAAACCATTTGAGATTTTACATTGACCAAAGGTTTGTGTTTTGTAGAAACTAACATTGTAAAAAAATTTTAAGATTGAAAACTCAAGCTATTTCAAAGAGATCGTTTACATATTTTTACACTGCGACCTGAGATCTTTTGAAGCTACACGACACATACGCATGCGTCTATATTCTTGAAAGTATGTAGGAAATGTATTTCAAAGCTATGTATTAATATTACTGCAATACTGTAATCTTATTAAAATACAATAATGCAAAACTATTTTTCGTTTCGGCATAAGTATATTATTTACTTTTGTCTACATTTGCTTATTATCGAGTGAAGGTACTGTAAGTGTTATTTCTAATATAACTTTTAAATAATAATTTTATATTACCTTTCCATTACATTATCTTTACTGAATAAAATATGCAATTTTATATTGATATTTACTATGTTTCACACATAATTGCGTCGCGTAATGTTGATTGCATAATTGTAGGAATAGAATTTGAAAAAGTTGGGAAGAGAAGTTATAATTATGAATTTACTTATAAGTTATGGATTATAAATACCCTTAGCAATATCGTTAATTTAATATGTTTATTACTATTAATTAAAAAGTGCTATTAATTATAATATAGCAGGGGAATAAGTATTTCTAGAAATTATTGGATTAAAATGAAGGCTGACATCATAGACATTTGACAATTGACAAGTTATAATAGTTTATTACCGAAACGAAGTTTGGATTGGATTGGATATCGCCGGAGAAGTGATTGGGGAAAAATCGAGAATATTGTAGTTTGTCCCATTTTTAGAACAAATATTTATTTATTGGTGAGTACTAATCTGTATTTTAGTTATACATTTAACATATTAACATATGTGGCATCAGACATTTCTGTATGGTCGTTGAAACCTAATATAAACAAAATGGATTTACTTAGTCATACATTGTAATCTTATTTTTACGATTTCACAACTTGTCATAATAGACCTATATCGATTGGGAACTACACATTTGTTTTTTTAAATTAATTTTAGGCAAAATCTTATCCAAGTCTGCATGGACAAGGTGAAATAGGCGTGTAAAATCCTTGAACTCTATGCTTCTTCAAGGTTTTTTTCCACACAAAAATGTATTTTATAACCTGTGCACCCAACCAAAACTGACGTTTCCTGGGGTTACACTTATTTAAATAGATTTGGACTGATAAATGACCTATAAAAATGTAATTGATGTATTTCTAACACTGCAAACTAATTCTTTACAAGTCTATTTTGGATAATTATTTTCACAGGCTTCATATTTACTTGTTATTAATCAACCTCGCACTTGATTTATGATTTGTTTGATCATTTAGATAAGATGCACTTGGTGAATGTATTAAGTGGACTGATATGGCTACAGCTTTTTTATATCCTATAATAAATTATATTAATATATATTATTTGATTCAATATCTTGTTGTTGCCTCCTGTGAAAGTTCCCAATGTTCTAGAGTAGTCTAGTCACTTCATGACCTAAATACCTTTATTATATTTGTCTCATCCATCCACAAACAGTATCACAAAATTATAAATTTCTTGGTTATGTACAGCTAAATGTTTAAAATACTGTTTATGATCTTTGTCTTCCCATCATTAAAATAAGGTAAGTTTTCAAAAGTTCTATGTATGTCTTTTTTTTGTTGATTGAATATGACATACAGATAATTATTGTAGTTATTTTTTGCAAAAAACTGAATTCACTTTGCTGTAAAGGGTTCCAACATATCAGAACTTTATCTTTAAACCATCAATAACTGATATTTCTATAATCATTTGTATCAGTCATCAGTTTGTTGTAGAAGTGATTGTTCATACTATAGTAAACACTATGCACAGGTGTACTTGGAGAGTTTTTTAATTGGACCCTAAATTCTTTAGACTCACCTAGTTAACCAATTTACCAATTTTTGAATTTTCTGGACAAAGCTGGATTTAAAATCATTATTTAGTAAGAGAAAAGATGTTCGTATTTGGGTTTACTTCATTGTTTTTCAGATGCACAACAAACAATTCAATTCCATGCATTTTTATGTAAATATTATAAATAACAGATCTTATAATAATTATAAAATGTCTTGTAGTTTTAGTATGTCTTATTAAAAATGTTATTAGTTTATTTTTATTTGGCATTCCCTTGTTTTGTGATCATTTTGCAACTGTAATAATTTTCAAACCTTATTATTAAATTAAAATAATCTTGATAGTCCTATTAAATTTATGTAGAGGTTAACAGTACTTTTTTGCACCCACACTTTCAAATTATGTCAGATGTAACATGTAAACTAGTTAATATATCTGTCTTCTAATTATACAGCATTAAAAACAAGTATAAATTTTTATATTGGATTTATTTCAGAATACAACACAGTGAAGGATGTCTCAGTGGAATAAGGAGCAATATCCTCCTCCAGGTAAGTATTTTTATTATTTCTGAAAAGTAATTTGGATCCAGCTCTTTAAAATGGTGTGAAGATTCAACTAAGATCTTCATTTGCTATCATATTTTAATGTTTTATAACAGGATATAGTCACATGGGGTTAAATCTAGATATTATAGGCTTGTGTAGTAATTTGTGTTCGTATTATCAGTTGGTATACTCTTCTTTAATTAGTTAATGTAAATAATACATTTCATATTTATAAAAGATAGTCGCCATCATCTTTTAGGTCAACCAAGCAGGTTTATGTTATCCTCAGTGAAGCTTCACTGATTTTTCTCCAATGTTTTGACTGTTACTTTTCCTCTGATATAAGTAAATTACCTATGTTTCACTAACATTTAAGAAATGACAAAAAAAATCCTTTGTTTCGTTCAAATCTGATTTGCATGTCGAGATCTTTCTCTATGGCATGTTATCTTTTTTCCAATTAATGACTCAAATCTTTAATAAATGATATTCTTTCTAAAATTGACGATTTTGTTAATACCTGGTC
The DNA here is from genome assembly GCF_040954645.1 of Diabrotica undecimpunctata. Classification (NCBI taxonomy): domain Eukaryota; kingdom Metazoa; phylum Arthropoda; class Insecta; order Coleoptera; family Chrysomelidae; genus Diabrotica; species Diabrotica undecimpunctata. The sequence continues at coordinate 160,508,135 of NC_092808.1, forward strand.
AAAATTTTAAGAACCATGTATTAAATAATAGGTTAACCAATTTGGGTGTAAAATGATTCAAAAATTACTTAAAAGTAAAAATTACTGGCCTTGATTTGGTTAAAGTCTTAAACAACCAATTCAAGAGTAGTCCCATCTTGCGAGTCATGAACCATTAGGTTAGTTATTGGTTTTTTCTTATTAATATGTGAAAGAATTGTCACTTTTTGTTCATTGCAAAGTTAGCGGAAAACTAATTTTTTCTATACTTGATAGTAACTTTTTAAATAAGGAATGAAATTATACAAAATTTTTCAAGAGGTACAGGCCAGGTAAGAATACAGTAATTTAATACTTTCTAAGTTAACTTAGAAAGTTATGTTTTAATAGTTATACTGTCTACATTCTTTCAGATCAAACAATACACAGTTTCCTTAAATATAGCAACGAACCTGATACTTGTTAAAACCTATCTAGAAGTCTAGAAAACTCATTTACTCTGTTACAATAAAATCATTAATTTCGTTTATCAGCCTGTGTTTACAGATTATAACTGACTCGGCAACAATAACAAAGATACCCACACCTTTTTCAAAAAAGCCAAACATTATCACTTGTATTATTTAATATTTATATTTGGTAATGTTTTTAATTTAATCAATTATTTTAAGTGATAACAAAAGCAAAACAATGATAACATTTGTTGGATGTGTAAGTAGTTAATATCCTATAAAAAATTGAACCAATATTATTTATTACAAATATAACAAGTTAACTTTTAAATATGACAACAAAACATCTGCAAGCCGAAATTTAACCCAGACATTTAATTTTGATAAAAAATAAGATCATACAAGGATAGAGTGAAAATTAGTTTTTATTCATTTTTGTATTGATATTTCGTTTAAAATTTCATATCATATATTCCTTTCCATTCATAAGTTTTTCTGTAATTCCTTCGTGTTCATTGCTACCATGACTACATTGTTTGCACATGTAAAGTTTCTTTATCCTATATGCATTTTTCTGGTTTCTAATGTGCATTTGTTTAGTATTTCATCCATATATACCTAGTCCTGCCATAAATATTGATTAGAAGGTATTCAACTAAAAAAATTTTTACTGGTTTGATTTGAAAAGTGTTTACACACCTTATTACTAATATAATGAACTACAAACTACAAAAAAATTATTCAAAATAGCCCCCATTTGCTTGAATACAATATGGAAGTTTGTCAGGCCATTCATTGATCACTGTGTACAGATGACATCTTTAGGAAAATTGTCCACAGCTTCTAGCAGCGCCTGCTTTAATGGCTCCACATTATGGTGACGTCTTGTACAGACCATGCCCTCTAAGAATGACCACAATTTGTAGTCCAGTGGATTAAGGTCTGGGCTGGCTGCCAGCCAATGATCACTACTATTAAATTCGGGTAGGTGATTTGCAAGCCATTGTTGAGTAGTTTTGGCCTTATGGGCAGACACATGGTCCTGTTGAAATATCCATGGTCTGTTTTGAAACATAGTGTGGTTTAGGGGCTCCACTAAATTTGTTAAAACGTCCCGGTGATAATTTCTATCTATATTCTAATATAATCTATATTCTATTTTCTATATGACGCCGTCGTAGAACACTCCCCATCAAACTGAGGCAGAATAACCTCGTTCGATCTTTGGTACTAGTTCGCGGGCTTCTTTGGATGACTTTACATAAAAACTGTATCGTTTTGCTTATAGGAAAAATTTCATCTGTAAAAAGGATTTCTTTGTAACGGTCTTTATCGTACAACGATAACAGACGTTTTAATTTTTTTTCTATTTTGTCTTAATGGTACGATAAGGCGTTGCCGTGTTTATCTTTTGAAAGTCCCAAGCCTTGTTTGATAATGCGACTCATGGTTGTCGGCGCAATATCCATTTCCCGAGCCATGATTATTTGTTTCCGGACAGAATTTCAGTTAATTCTTGACCTAATTGCGTTAATAACCTGTGGCGTACAAGCCAGGCGAGGCCAGCCGCTGTGTCAGCTGTCAGTAATGTCAACATAACTTTTAGCTGCGTTCAGTTTGTCATCCGTACAAGCCTCGTTTACACTTGTATCAATATTTATGGCAGAACTAGTTATATGATGAAGAATATCGAGCTTAGACTTCCCCCTTGTCTCAGATCTATTTTTTCTGAATGATTACATATTTGTGATCATTTTTTTACTGATTCCTCTATTCTTTAATACTCTCCATAACTTTTGTCTTGGTACTTTATCAAAATCATTAACAAGATTTATAAATAATGTGTATATTTTTTCTTGTTTTTGTAATTTTTTAGCCGGTATTTTTTATTGAGCATGTTTTGTTTAACTGGATCTTAATCGCGATATTTGTGTTTCTGTAAACGCTTTCATGTATCTAACCAGGTGTATTGGGTACCCTCATTTTTTCTATAATTTTAAATAGTTTGTGGCTTCTATCGACATATTATATATTTATCTACAAAATAATTCTATATTTTGTATGTTTATTGTGTATTTATATCTACTTACGTGAACAACTTTTACCAATTCAAAGTCCCAGTTCTGTCCCATAATAAACGATGGAAATTGTTCTATAAATTTGAGTAGGAAAACTAAAGCATCCTAGCTGACGATATTACGATATTATAACATAATTTTTTCTGCACTTAATACCTTTTTTATTTCGTAGGCGGAAACCAAGGATACTACGGCGGTCAGCCGGGCTACGGTCAACCAGGCTACCCTCCACAAGGCGGCTACCCCCCACCGGGTGGTTACCCACCGCAGGGCGGCTATCCACCACAAGGCGGCGGCTACCCTACGGCTCCACAACCGGGCTACCCGCCAGCGGGACCGCAACCCGGATTCCAGCCACCACCTCCGACGTACGGAGCAGATCAATACGCAGCAGGTGAACATGTACCCTTCTCTAGTAACGCCACTGGTTCGTTAACATTTTAATTTTTCCGCTTCGCTTTCGCTTTAATAATTTTTTTAGGGTCGGAGTTGTCCCAGTTCGATGGTTCGGTTGGGTTTTCCACGAAAACAGTTTGCTAGTAGTGGCTAAGAACTTAAATAGTTTTTACAGCTTCTAAATATTAATAATATTGTATATTTTGCGATTATTCGTTTTTGCTCTTGGTACTTTGACGTATACAGTGATCGAAAGGTCACGGTACGTGAATTTTTTGTTTCTTCCCATGACTGTATTTATTTTCTTTCGGTTATTTTTGGGTCTTTTGCTTTTCATTGTTGCATTTTCTTGTAATAGCTACTTGTAAATACTGTAAACAATTAAATAAATTTCTCTACAGAGTAACTCAGAACTGTAAAATCGAAACACTGATGGATTTCGTCGTAAATCTTCGTTTGAGATTTGGTCTCGTGAAGAAACGCCCATCAGCTTTTGAGCCACTAGGATCTAAATTTTTTCTTCATTTTTCATTATTCCTGTATTTTAAAGGTGACGCCAAAAAATTTTCGTAAAAAAATTACTGCTACATGTCTGGACCGGCAAATCTGAAATACTTATAAAATTCGAGAGGGGTTTTAAAAAAGAATTGCCCTTACGTGATGGTTTACCAAAAAAATTGAAAGTAAAAAAAACCAAAATGGCGGATATTTGAAGAAATTGTTCAAAAATTGACCTGTTTTTACTTTTTTCAGTCACAAAAACTTTATTAATATTTTTTCGGTCAAATTGTGGTAAACTACTGTCATAGAAATTAAATCTACTAACTAGATCCAATAAAAGATTTTGAGAAAAACTGCGTTTTTAAAACTGCCGGACAATTAATCTCCGGATCTACTGCCATTTTTTAGCATTCTAGACGGTAAAAGTACATTGACAGTTCGTGAATATTCAAAACATCTCGTCCGATAATATCTGGGTTTCGCTGAAATTGTAGGTCACTCATCCGGCCGATATGCAGGTCTGGCTTAATGACAATATTTAAAGAGAAGTAATACTTAATTGAAAACACGTTATATAACGTATTTTGTATACGTAGAATTAGGATAAAAGTCTCCTCTAAATGAGAAGAAACTTAGAGAGAAGAACTTAGAAAGTGGAACAAACTTAGACCTTAATCAGATGATATAGAAAGGCACAAAAAAGATCTTACCCTTGGCAGGAGTCTTGAAAACACAGGGACAACGTCTCTTACATCTTGATGCGAAAAATTAGAATAGGATTGAAAAGGTGTACTTTTTTATAGAAAAATATTTAAATATATAACGATACCGTTAGTTGGCGTCTTCTGGATGGTCGGAATATACAGAACTTTATATGAGCTTAATGGAATATTTTTCGGTAAATTCTTTAAACGGATTTTGCGGCTTGTTTGGAGGGATTCGTTTGAATATTTGCAGAAAAAATTATAATGGCCAAGTTAGCCAAAACAGATGGCTGGGTCGTGGAAGTCAACAATTCTCCTAGAGACCTTTCAGGATATTTTGTACAAAAACTAACCTACTAGACCTAACCTTTTACAAAACTTTAACTTATCATGGTACATTATTAACACGGTACAAACATATCAAGAAGATTCTTTGTGTTATTATAGGTAATAAGCTGATCTGTGTCTGTTTTTCCTATTCGCCTTTTCACTGATTACAAAAGATTGATCGTTATTTGCATTTTAGAGATACTTATTTTTGCTGAGTTTATTTAGAAGTCCTTTGGATGATTACGTGGTATAAAATTCACGTGTTGCAGTCACAAAAATATCTTATTTCATCCAGAGTGATTTGTCACTCTATTGTATACTTTTCAAATATACCTACCCAGGCAAAGCAATGAAGCAATATACCTACCAAATTTTTTCTGTAGGATGGATCTCAACGAAATCTTTTGCATTCGATTCGTATAAGTGTCAGGAAATTTTGTGAACAAAAATGATGATGTGGAAATGAAAATGTCATTATTGAACAAGAAAAATCCAGTTTCCAAAGTGCATTTCGAAGTGATGAAAAATGATAAATTTGTAAATCGGAAATAATTGACGGAAATGAGTTCAATATTCCTACTCGGGGGTTTTTGGGGTCTTTGAACATAAAGATCATGACGGCGATGTTCTTCAAGGCACCTTGTGAACCTGGGCCTGGTCTCCTTGAGTTTTTTTTTTGTAAATTCGATACAAAATTATTTACTTAGGGATTTTTGGAGTCATCATCATAAGTGGCTTGACAATCCGTTGTGGATCTTGGCCTGCTCACAAAGAAGTCATCACTCCTGTCGATTCCTCGCAAATTTCCTCCATTTTGTGACCCTTAGAATGTGTAGGTCTTCTTCCACATCATCAATCCATCTCCTTCGTGGACGTCTTCTACTTCTTGTGCCCTCTGATTTTGTATATGTTAATCTCTTCGTGTATTCGTGATCTGACATCCTAGCAATGTGTCCAGCCCATCTAAGTATCTGCGCTTTAACGAATTTCTCAATATGTAGATCGGTGTATAATTGATATAGTTCAAACTTGTATCTTCGACGCTATAGCCAATTTTCATTTACGGCCCTAAAAATCTTTCTAAGAATTTTTCTCTTAAAAATCCCAAATCCCATTCAACCCCATATATCAAAACCGGTCTTTAAGGTCTTGTATCTCTTGAGCTTTACTACACGTTTTATATTTTTATTTTTTAAATTTTTCTGGAGACCGTGAACAGTTCTGTTTGCTATTGCTATGCGTCTTTTTATTTCGTCGCTTGTCGTGCTTGTTGCATTTACTAGCGATCCAAGATATGTGAATTCTTTGACTTGCTCAAAGGTGTGGTTGTTAATTTGAATTCCCTGTTGGATATTTCGGGGGTTTTTAGAAACCAACATATATTTGGTTTTTTCCTCGTTTACCACAAGTCCTAATTCACTTGCCGCACCCGCAAGCCTTGTAAACCATTGCACCATGTCTCTCATACTTCTGCCCACTATCACTATATCGTCAGCGAATGCGAGAATTTGCGTCGATCTATTAAAAATAGTTCCATTCATTCTAATATTTAATGGTCTGATTGCCTTTTCCAAGGCAATATTAAAGAGAAGACACGCCAGTGCGTCCCCCTGTCTGTCTTAGACCAATATTAATGTCAAAGAACATAGAGTTTTCTTCTTAAATTCTAACGCATTACGTTAGCTTACGTTTTTCATTGTTAGTTGGGTCAACTTAACTAACTTAGGTGGGATCCCAAAGTCTATCATTGCATTATATACTGCAGTTCTTTTCACACTGTAGTAGGCTGCGTTGACATCGACGAAGAGATGGTGTGTATCTATGTTATATTCTAGTGATTTTTCTAGAATCTGCCTATGTGCTTGAATTTGATGTGAAGTTGACTTTCCAGCAGTAAATCCGCATTGATACTGACCAACACTATCCTTTGTAAAATGTTTAAGTCTTTCAAACAATACATTGGCGAAGATTTTATACGCAGATGCAAACAGAATAACGCCTCTATAGTTCTTACACTCCAGTTGATCACCCTTTTTATGCAACGGACATATTATTCCCTTTAGCCACTCTTCTGGTACCAATTTATTCTGCCATATAAGTACTATTAGTTTATGGATTGATGCAAAAAGTTGATCACTACCTTTTTTAATATTTTCGAACAGATTTCATCGATTCCTGGTGCTTTATTGTCTTTGAGTTTTAGGATGGCATTTGACACCTCTTTTCGGGTCTTCACTGTGTAGTTGATGTTGTAGATTTTGTTGATTGTCTATGTTGATTTTTGGGGTGGCTGGCAAAAATTTGGTAGGTTTTGGGCTTTTTACTGTTTCATTGCTTCGCCTAGCAGTAATTGATATTAAGGACAACAAAATCGAAGCCACACTACTAGCAGAATGTTTTCTTCGGGGATTTTTGTCGACCAACTTAAATCAATGTAGATGCATTAGGACTGAAAAAGGTACAAAATTTTCGTTACGCTTTTTATGTGATCGTTGCTTGACTACTTTATCGCGAATTGGATTAGTGGAATAGATTTTAAATACTACTGATAACAAGATAAGATTCGTAAAAAAAAACAATTTATTAATCACTACAAATTACTTACTAATTAGGTACTGGGATGATTCTAGTTGTAAATAACTTTTCTGCTTACCTTATTAATTTATTCGTTATTGCCGATTCAAAAAAAGAAGCGATAATAAAAATCGAAGTCGAAATTAAATTTGTATTTAGTATATAAATATTTTACTAAAATCCCATCACAATGCGTGTTTACAGCTTGTAATATATTTCATTATCATAAAAATTCAAGCTTCTGTCAGTGTCTTTTAAAAACTTTACATAAATAAGACCCTTTACAAACACATTCCATGAAATATTATTTACAGAATGACTTTGAGGAAACTTAAAACCACTTCAGAACTTTTTCTATGGTTCTAAAAAACAACAAAGAATAATTTAAACCAAATCTTTCTACAAATATGTCTTATTTACTGTTCTAATTTACAACATCTCACTAAAGGGTTTGTTTAAATAGTCTGTAGTTAAACATTTTATATGGTTTTATACAGAATTATATGGTTTTCCTAACAGTGGCTGGTAGGAAAATCTTTAATTTAAGATTTGCTGATGATACTACACTTAAAGCAGCAAATGAGCAAGAAATGTTTAATCTCCTGCGAAGAGTTGATTACGAAAGCAATTAAGTTGGTCTGAAAATCAATAAAGACAAAAATAATGGTGGTCGACAGATTCCACACTATACAACTGACTAACACGTTACAGGAATACCAGATAGTGGACAATTTTGCCTATCTCGGGTCTAGTATAACTAACGATGGTAACCGTGAAGCAGAAGTTCGGAGACTTATTGGTATGTCAAAAAGTGCGATGAGTCGCCTAACTTTAGTTTGGAAAGACAGATCTATCTCTCAAAATATCAAGATGAGACTGATGAATGCTCTTGTATTCTCAACATTTCTATACGGCGCAGAGACTTGGACGGAAGATACATATATTTCGTTAGGTCATTTGTAGAATGAGAGATGCCCTTCCATGGAAGCGAAAACTGACTTGACAGAACGGAATTATCAACCGAAAAATATATTTTGTCGCTTGAAGTAGGTCACAGACATCATACATATTTTATTTATATATATGGCGTAGAAGAGACTGGAATAGAATATGGAAAAAGTTGCAAGGAGTTGAGCGCCAAATATTTTGTTAACAAATGAATAACATCAACAGAAATTGGAATAAAATAATTATATAAAGATAAATAATAAACATGTGACGTTTATAACGTACAAGAACGCTGAATTCATTCTTGCTAACTGTTTTTAGAAGGTTTTTCTTGGCACTTCTCCAAGTCCTATGCTGTTTTCTTAACTAGTTCTAATCCTTTCGTAGTTCTGTTCCACCACTTCTATAGTTTATCCATCTGACATGTGTTTGTTTTGTCCTTTTATTTCTGCTGCTTTTCTTGCTATTGCATACACTTTCCTCGTGTTTTATGGTGAGCAATTTCTCCAGACGTTATGATTTAGTTCTGCTCATCTTATGTTGTTGTGCCATTTGTTTTTGTACAGTATCTTAGTCTTGTCCCAATTTCCACCGATAGTTATTGTGCATAGTTTGTGAATTGTATTCTTCTTGTTCTGTTAATTTCATTTCTCATTTCTCCTCCTTCCAGTTAGTACTCTGTTAGTGGTGATTTTCTTAGGAATACCGTCTGTGACGTTTCTTAGGAAGCCCATGTAATATTGGTGTGCGATTTAAAACTCACTGGACATTGGAAAAACGGATTTTATGTTGAATGTTGTAGCCGGTTCAGTATCTAATTGAGTGTCCGACGACAACAGTCTTCATTTCAATTCGACTATATGATCAAGTTCATAAATATTTATTAATCTTTCTCATTGTAAAATAATACCTTTCCTAATACAACTTTTTTCCTGGGACATACTTTGAAAAGTTCGTTGTTTATCGATAATTTCTAATCTATAACTTCAGTTAAAAAAGGGATAGTTCGTGAGTTTTTTTATGAATCATAAATACTCTCATTAATAATATTCTTAAATGAATTCTCTAGTTAGATTATGTTGTGTGTTTATTGATTCTCGTGTCATTAATAAAATATCAACGTTTGATGATAAACGGGATCCTTAATACACGGGGTGTAATAAAAATATGTTATCAATTATAGCATAGAAATTTTGGAGTCAAAAAAGGACAATGAAATCGAACTAGTATTTTTTCAGTAATTATTTTTACGTTTTTCTGTGGGTTTATGTATTAAGTGAAGTACACGTAGTTACACAAAAAAATCATTAATATTAACTAAATAACAAATATCTCAATAATACCCTATCGTATATGGCTTTACAAAATAAACACTTTGCTAATCACATAAAAACTGTCTCTCAAAAGGAAGCGGCAGCTGTTTTTATACACGAACACATGTTCTAGACATCGTCAGTGAATGCATGAACGCCTAGTCAGCGCAACACGAAATTGCAGGAAAATATCGCGAGTAAAGCATTGAGGATGTCAGGTAGAGTTTTAGAGATATTACAGGACCGTAATTACAGTCACATAACATCGCCCCCTTGTTTCAGGCTGTTCGCGACCCGAACAGCACCTAAATGGACCAGGTTGATGGATTCTGACTTCCATAAGGACACAGTCTCTCTAGGTGGACGACGTTCGGCTTACTTCGAGGCGTAAGTTGCACCCTATATACAAGGTCGTTTATCTTCTTAGTAACCAGGTACGGTTCCTCTCAGTTCCAAAGGTATAGCCAAACTGCATCATCATCTTTGAAGCTAACAGGAGTGGATTTCTGACTGAATCTAACCTTCATACGGTCACTGATAAGTTGTAGCTTAGTCCTGGCAAAATCCTAGACCTTAATCAGTCGATCTTTTGCGCCGCTGGCATACTCTTGGAGAGTGTTTCTTCTTTTGCCTCCCCATCTGGTAGATTGCCATGTAGAAAATCTATGGCAAGCTTTATCTCTCGACCAGTCAATTCGGTAGGCTAGTAGAAGCAGAGGCACCAGTTTGTCCCAGTCTCTCTGATTTTCATGTACAAATAGGGACAGGTAGTTGTTGATGGTCCGGTTAAGTCTTTCTACCATGCCGTCGGACTAAGGATGAAGCGGTGTCGTTCGGGTCTTCTTAATTTCGAGCAAAGCCATCATAGTCTTCCGATTCGAAGTATCGCCCCTGGTCATAATGAAGCAGAAGTGAAACCTCATGTCGTCAAACGTCATTCTCAAGCAGGGCATCACCAACTGTGATTGCTTCTTGGTTGGGTAGTGCAACTACTTCTGGTCGTTTGGAAAAATAGTCCATAGCAACTATCAAATACTTGTTTTATGATGTTGTTACTGCAAATGGTCTCAGAATGTCAACAGTAACTCGTTCCAATGGAGTCCTGGTGATTTATTGTCGGAGTTTTCCCCCAAGTCTCGTTTTGGGTCCATTCTTGGATGCACAAAGGTCACCTTGTTTGCACCATTCTTCCATATCTTGCCGACATTTAACCCAATATATCTCTAACTGACTCTGACCAGAGTCCTATTTATCCCAAAATGCCTCCCGAGCATCTATCATGGAGTTCTGCAAGTACATCCTTAACACATGACTTTAGGAGAACAACTTTGGGCACTGTTCTTGTTCCATCTAGACTCTCCCATTTACGAGGGATGACATCATTTCGTAGACACAATGAGTCCCACTGAATTCAATAGCCCTTCACTGCTTACCCATATTTGGCAGTCTCCTGCCACTGGCCTACCTCCGTTTTCCAGTCACTCACGGATTATTTTTAGATCTGGATCGTTCTTCTGTTCAGCCTGGAGGTTTTCTTTGGCTAGAGCTTCTTCGTCACTTCCGTCCTCTAGGGTTTTTAATTGTAGAGTCTTGCGCTCTCGTTCGTCTTGGCACTCGCAGAATCGGCAGTTACTCTCTTTGCATGGTCTTCTCCAGAGGCCGTCAACATTTCCATGGCTTCTTTCTGCTCATGAGCTCATTCGTTCCTGACGAATTTCAAAATCATAGTCTGTAGTTTATCCAGCCATCGAGCTATCTGGCTTTCAAATAATTGAATTAATTCTTGAAATTGAGAAGCCATTGCATGGCGGAATTATCGGATCTTATTAAGAATTTTCTACCCTCGGGGAACGAATGGTAGTAGTCTACTGCTATAACGACCGCCAATAACTCCTTTCTGGTGACACAGTAGTTTCTTTCCGCTTTCTTTTACTGAAGAATCATATGACACGTTCCTCGCCCTTCTACACTTTTGAAAGCATCGCCCCGATGCCATTTTGAGAATATTCAGGAGATATTACAGGACAGTATAACAATATTTTACATTTCCAATAAAAAAAAAATACATTTTTTCTATACGCAGCGCAACGCAACAATGTAAGGCCCAATGTAATTCATTACTACATTAAACTTTCCAATCTTTTGTTTTTTTATTTTTTATCTAAGCAACTTACTGGTGGACGTAGAATAATTTTCTGAATCCCCGTAAAATGTTTATTCCTAAGACGTTCAAGTTCTTAATTGGCAAACTGTTATACAAAAATTTAAGTGAAATTTAAGGGCCGCAATATTTTGATGTAATACACAGTTCCTATTTTTTTATGTAAATTTTTTTTATTTTATTTTATTACTAGTTCAATCGAGCAAATTTTGATTACAGCATATTTTATGTAACTTTATTTACGAACTATTGTTTTGTTACACCCTGTATGTTAATTTAAAATATTTTTCTGCATGTCGTAATAATCAGTCGAAAAATTTAAGACATCATTTTTCAGATAATTCTTTTTCTGTTTTTTGTATTGCTTCTTTCTTACCGGTGATTCGTGTAGGATATAATATGGCATAAAATAATATCTTCTGAATTTTCATACGGCTTTTGCCCTTCAGCCACACCGTCATATTTTATTGACACACAATACTTTGACGAAGAGCACTCTATTTTTCCATTTTTTCCCATTTGGACACGAGTATATCTTTTTAAACAAATGAACCAAAAATCGATGAGATCGGAAGATAAAATATTACATCTAACGCATCCAGTACTTTAATTATTTTAATAACGACATATTTAGTCTTTATCTATTGCATTTTCTCAAATAAAAATCTTCAGTGTTTTCTTAAATATTTTTTTCTCTTTTTATTTCATAGATAATTCACATACCAGTTCGTATTGGACTAGATGTTCAATAAGTTTATTATATTGTGCATATAGAAAAAGTACAATTATTATATTTCAATACTAAATAAATGTTTAATTGACGATCATTTTAAAAATCTATTTTTATTCAACAAGTAGTTCTTTAAAAATCATGTTGTATAACAATTATTACCTATTAACGCTGTGTGTCTTTTAATGAGGGATATTACAGATTACAAATAGTTTTACGTAGGTAATGAATGAGTCACGCTGATAGTAAAATACGTATTAATAATAAACACTACAAATAACATTGGAATACATTAAATGCGGTGATATTACTAAAAATGCTGGACTTTCTACTATTTTTCGACCTAGTCAGTCATCATTGAAATGACATATTTTTCCAATGCATTGCAATCAGGTGTCTTTTTCTCGTTACTCGAAAAATTCGTGCCACTTATCTATGACTTCGTCCGGTATTTAGTCTTACAAAATTTCATGAACCTGACTCACTCATTTGTGACGTCAACATTCATAAAATAATAAGTGGCGTGGGCTTCCCAGACCGATCGCGATCTCATAGAGTGACTTCATACAAATATACCGCGGTAGAATAAACTAAAAAAATACATTTTTTTTACTTTGCCATAAACAGTTTTTTATTTTGCTAAACTTAATTATTTGTGCTTAACTATTTGCTATTAAATGCTTTTTCCTATTGGGTTCTATCACATTTTGCATCTAAGTAATATCATGGCAATATTAACAAGCTTTTATTAACGTTGTTCAAATTGTTATTACTTTCTTCTATATATAATTACAGCCTTTATTATTATATAATTTAGATTAGATTTTTGTAAATTGTTAAATGAAGAAGTATTATTTTTAAACATCATAATTTTTACTACTTTGCTAAATTGTTTTCCTTTATAAAGCCGAGATTTCACAGAACGTGGAGCGGCGTCCTTCATCGATTCACAGTTTTTGAAGAGAAATAGATAATAGGTAATAGAAAAAGACAAAATGTAAAGACGTCGCAGCGTGGAATATCGTTCTTCCCCCTAATATTCGTGGTTTACGATCCTTGGGATAGAACATAGAACAGAACTGCCGATTTATGGCCGGCGCAGGCAGTCCCGTCGTTTGTCGGTAAATCACCCCGGTTCAAAGAAAGGTCAGAAGCTGATGCACAGCAGATACTTACGCCTCCAACCCTTTCGACGCGGCTAGGGGCTGGTACTGTCAGTATAGTACCAATTTTACTAAGGAGTGGTCTAATGAAGTTGTGTTGGAATTTTTATCATTGTATAAATTACCCAACTTACTAAAATTTTTACTGCCAACACTGCTGGCGTACAACAGGTTAAACTAAACTAAACCCTCGAAATTCGAGGGGCACAATGATCCGACCACATTTTGAGGTAGGTGGAGAGAATTTATCAAAATAAATATTTATTAATTTCACAGTAACGTGAAGTACCAAACCTGCTCTTTTCTTTTCACTATTATCTATTTTTTATTTCTCTTAACCGGCGAAGATCGCCTCTCCACGCTCCGTGAGAACCCAGCGTAACAACTCTTTTGTCGAAAATCTCATAGCTCCACAAGAACTTTGATTTTTTTTGTAAAAAAAATCCTGTCACAGATGGTCGCATAGTTTATAGCTTCCACCAAATCGTCCATGTGCGCAATCCGATATCGACTACGATGTCCATGTTCCGTCGTAGAAACTTACTCTTCTAATGACAACTGTTGGCAATCAAGTTAAAATAAGCTAAGTAGAAGAAGAAAAACAAACATTGCTGTCTGTTATATTCCGATAAGCCCTTAGACATGGAAGTCGTATGGAATTAACTGAAGCCAAACCGGCACCAGAAAGATTGTCGGGTCACATTTTATTTCTTCAGTAGATTGAGAATAATGGATTGGTATGAGTCACTAGGCACAGCTGATGTTGGACGACATTCCATTTACGAAATTTTTCTAGAACCGTACGCCAAATGGTAAATTTGGATCATCAGAAAAACAGTGCTCTGAATCAAAAACTCAAATGTTGATTTGTAACATATAAACTCCACTTCATTGTGCAACATGTAAATAGTTACCACGATTGCTCTGTAGAAAAGTATGCCTAATGCAGGAAGGTAGATGCTCTGCAATACGGTTACGCAATTAACGATACTAACATCCAAGCTTCAGTCTGGTAGAGGTGTTTTGTTCGGGGATCGACAGAGGTAGACTACAAATCTAGAACACGAAAGGGAAGAAAAGTTTGGGCATCTCCCTATTTTGAAAAGAATAGAGAAACTTAGTAAATATGAGAACGGACAAGAAATATATCAGGTGGTTACTACACGGTAACAAAAGAGTAGAGATGAGTAATTATATCACGCGATAAACGCTAAAAATAAGACAGATGTACAATACACATATAAAGATAAATGAATAAAGTCGAATAACAAGTTGTACCTGAAAGAGATAATATTAAAATATTTTCAAATTAATTAACCAAATTGTCACAATAGAAATACTGTGTAGACATATTATGTTACCTTATTTAATATTGAAATTTTACGATATTTAGGTTAAAGATAATAAGAAGATGAGTATTCTCAAGAAAATGAAGAAAAATATATCTCCGAATTTAATAATGATTCTGTTGTAATTGAAAATGGTTCTGAAATTTACTTAAAAATGAGTAATTCTTGTTAAATGATGTCTATAAATGATATTATACGAGGATAAATCACTAAACTGTAGTCGGTAGTGTCTCAGATTCTAAAACTTTTTAATTTTGGTCGAATAAGATCAAACGGAAAATGTACTGACAGAATATAATCAAACGGGGTGGCCTCCCCAGTTGGTAAAGGTGAAAGTGGCGTTGTCCTCTGGTGTTAAGAACCACACAATTAGGGTGTTGTGTTAACAGCACAAGGCAGGGACTCAGTCAGACAAAGTAAGGCGGCGGTAAAACGACGTCGGTGGAGGTCAGTGTAAACAATGACTAGTAAACGGCAAGACAACGAGGCAAATAGAATTGACATCCAAGTCTATAATTAATAATACATAATTGAAATTAGCCCCAAAGACAGATATTGTATCAAGAGCCAGTAGGAACCAGGAAGAGAGGCAGGTCAAGATCTAGATTTAAAACTCAAGTCGAAGATGACTTGAGGAATCTAGGGGCACAAATTGGAAATCCAGGGCGAAAGATGGGGGGAATGGAGACTAATTCTTGAACAGACCAAGACCCACACAGGGTTGTAGAGCCAAAGATGATGATGATGAATTGAAATTACCGGAAAAGTTACAATAGAAATGATATTGAGTCATTTGGGAACTGGTATACAAGTGAAGTAAACTTTGAGATATTCTTATTAGGGCTTAGATTTTCGTCTAAGAAGGGGGAGTTTTGGATGTATGCAAGAATAGATCTAAATATCGGTTATGCATAGGGAACCGTTTCGAGCCAACGATACTTGTATTTTTTTATAAACTCTACATTTAGAGAAAGCAGTTTGTAACGTGAAAGTGGTTTAGGAAATATGTTTCTTAAATTGACAAAAGGCAAATAATTCATTGAATTAATTCTTGGAAGATAAGGGCGATAAGGACACAATGTGAGGCCATTTTCAGTAATTAAGAAATCGATACGTGACGCGTCACTTGGGTTTGTTAACTATGGGAGGAATAATTGGGAGAAATTGCGAGATACATTGAACATGCTTTAGATTGGGACACTGTTGTCAAATAAAGACAAATTAAAACGAAAATTTTTACAATGTCAGATTTCAATGTCTCTATCTACTGGTGTTGCCATGCATTAAAATTGAACACACAATGTTTTTTAGGTCTTTGTAGTATCAGATAAAAATATCAGTACATATTTTGTTATAGTAATTTGTTTTTATAAGGCTGTTTTTTTATAAATCTGTTTCATTACTATATATAAATTATAATATAACATAATAGCATTACGTTTTACTAAATTTTAGATAATTATGGAACTGGCTACGGTGGTGGCGAAGATCCCGAAGTGAAAGGCTTCGACTTCAACGACGCTTCGATTCGAAGAGGATTCATACGAAAAGTTTACTCCATACTCACAGTACAACTGGGAATAACCCTTTCGTTCATCTGTTGGTTTGTCTATCACGCGCCGACTAGAAAATACGTCCAAACTCACCACGCCTTGTTCTACATTTCGCTAGTGATGATTATAGTGGCTCTGATCGCTTTGGCTTGCTGCGGAGAGCTGCGCAGGAAGGCCCCTGCCAACTACATATTCCTGCTGATATTCACTTTGGCCGAGAGCTTCTGTCTAGCCTGCTCCGCCTCCACCTACAAAGCCGACGCAGTAGCCTTGGCAGTCGGTATAACGGCTGCGGTATGCCTGGGTCTGACACTCTTTGCCTTTCAGACCAAGTGGGATTTTACCATGATGGGTGGCATACTTTTTGTCGCCGTTTTGATACTCTTTCTCTTCGGAATCGTCGCTATCTTCGTTCATAGCAAGATCGTTCAACTGGTCTATGCCTCTCTGGGCGCATTGATCTTCTCGGTATATCTCGTTTACGACACCCAGCTGATGATGGGAGGGAAACACAAATATTCTATATCTCCAGAAGAGTACATTTTTGCCGCTATTAACCTCTACGTAGACGTTATCAACATATTTATGTATATTTTGGCCATAGTGGGACGCTCCAGAGATTAATCACGTTTTTAATTATTTTTGTTTTATTTTTTTTGTTTGTTAACGTTAGCCACTTTATTGTTAATTATAAAGCGGTAAATGATTGGTATGAAGAGCCAGCGTTAGGTGTTTTGTATATTTAATAATTGAAGAACTCAGGGGCGAGAATGTTTATAGTGTCTCCAGATATGTACTTCAATATTGGCTGTACATAATTAACAAGAAATAATAACTCATTTATTAATCTCCTAGATAACAGATTTTTATTTCAAAATGCCTTTGCCAAGGATATTTATGATTATTTTAGTTATTTGCTTGACAGCTCTTCATATCGACAGATGTCAAAACTTGACGGCTAGTACAATTTGACATATGTCAATATTCATAGAAGTCAAAATCTACCAACCATAAAAATTTACCAGCTGTCAAAATTTTATAATTCACAGTAAACAATAGGTGTTGATATATTGTAAGAAATTGATTTGCATTGTAAAAAATATGTCAATCCAAGTGTTTGATACTCCATTTTTTTCATAAACACTGTCTTGAAACTAGTTTTTAGCGAAAATTGAGAATTTTCGTTTAAAAATTTTCTTACAGTGCTTGAGATTATAATTGCATTAGAATATTCTTCTATGATATGTTTATTAGTGTTAATTTTAAATATAATGGAATTTAAATTTTATTTTTGTTCATCTTTTATTTATTTGCCCCTATTTCCTTTCAGTTTCTTTCTGATATATGTATTATCGCTTTTCACTGAACAAGAAGGAAGAATAACTACAGATAAAGTTTTTATTCGACAAAAAATGTAAAAGATTCACTATAAGTGTCCAGTTTTTCAACTGACATTTGTCTCACGTAGACTAATGTTTAAAAAAATGTGTAGAAACAGTAAAAAGTTTGCAATACCACCAGTTTAGCTATTCCAACACCTCCTACAGCCAGTTTAGTAACTATCTGGTTACATAAAAGGTCAAGAAGAGTATATTTTATAGTATCAAAATTTGACAGCTGTCAGAACTTGAAAATTGGCAGTAAAATAATTGATTTGCTATTGTGAGAAAGATATGCCAAAAATATAGTTGTTTAATACGCACTTTTCATAGGACAATACAGAGTCCTATTTCAGGGAAAAATGTACCATGTTACCATTAACTTGAGCAAGACTTGTCTATGCGTTAAATACAGTTTTATATGAAAAAACTCGATTTAGGTAGTTACATTAAATATCTAACGAATCTAACTACAATAGAATACTTTAACTAAAAATTGTATTTAACTAATAGACATGCCAGTCAATGGTATTCATATCTAGAGGGCGCCACAATATTTTTAAATGTAATATATCTTCCAAAATGGTGCCCGTCCTGAATTTGTGATGATTATGTCACTGAAATCTTAGAAAAGCAATGCCTAGATGTTCTTGATCAGTTACTTAAACACTTTATTCATTGAAATTTTATAAAACTCGATCTTTATAATATGGTTCATTCTGTATTTTAATGTCATTTGTTAATTACCTTGAAAATTGAAACCAATACTTGGCATATACTCACCAGTTAATAGGACAAGTATATCTTTGTGCCCATTTTTTAACATAATTGTTCCATACATTCCACTGCAGGAGGTGCTTGTATCGCGGAACTGGTTCCACTGTGATTTTGAATCTTTTCTATTCGTCCCTAACGCTGGCTATACTCAAACTTCACTTATTTTTTACACATTTATATATATTTTGTTTTTAAGGATATTATTGTTTTATTTTTTAACAATGTTTGAATCTGCACTTATATATGTAAAAATATAAGAACTCGATGGTTCACCTAATCGATGATTTAGTTGTTATTTAGATGTTAATCATTTAATTCATTGGGAATTTTTGTACTGTTTAATCTTTTTTATAGTAAAAAGATTGTACAAATGGAAACAGGTGATGCTCTGCTTAAATAATAAGATCAAATTAGTGTCGTGACAAAAGGTTTTGTTTATTGATTACTGAGATTCATCGTTTTCAGTTTTAGAATTAAAAAATTTACAACTCGTTTTTTTTTTGTTAAGTATCATTAGCAGTGAATTTTCAGGCGATTTTTTTACTTTATTTCTTTTTAAACGTCTGTAAATGCTATATCCTGAGAATTACTTAATATTTTCTTGTGAAATCCCCTGACTGTTGATCACTTGTTTCGTCGTAGGACCCTTAAAAATAAAATATTAATTCTAAGTCTATATTTTGCCAAATAAAAGCGATGTAGAGGTTCCAAAATGGAGTCATATTTTAGTCTATATTTTGCCAAATAAAAGCGATGTAGAGGTTCCAAAATGGAGTCATATTTTAGTCTATATTTTGCCAAATAAAAGCGATGTAGAGGTTCCAAAATGGAGTCATTTTAGAGATTTGGATCGTTGGATTAGAATCACTGGGTCAGCGGATCTGGAGCTTATATAATTCAGCGTTTCTCTCAGTTCGCAGATATCAAAAGTAATTTTGGTTGGTATTCTACACAACATTGTATCAAAGCAACATTAAATTTATTGATAATTCATGTTCAGATTGATCTACATCTTTTATCTTTGACGGACTAGATTTTTCTTGACCTTGAAGAACTGACTCACTCAACCGAATCATGTTTAACTTTTCGTTTTAGATCATGTTGGGTCCGCTCACCTCTATTAGAATGATCTATTTTCAGTGGATTCTAAACAACTTCGAATTTTTGCGAAAGAAAAAAAAACGATTCTACACGAGTACAGATGGCAAAAAGAGTGATTTTTACAATTCAACCGATTGAAACTCCGAATTACATGACAAATACTTGTCATATTGTCATCATATTATATGGAAGACAAGATGTGACAATTATTGATTTGAATCGCTGCATTCTACATAGTCTTATGTCATAATAATAATAATAATAAAGTTAAAAATTGATAATTCCGTTCGTAGACCTGTCTGACTCAAGCATCTTTGATAAGCTACCTTTTTTTTAAGTCGTATTCAACTCTTTGCATAATACTATAATATCCCTTAAATCAACTGAATCAATTTTGAGAGTCCTAAGTATTTTCTAACTCCCAGATCCGAATCATTGCGGATTATCTCTGATTAGACCACCTCTATTAGAATTTATATAACCAGCATATTATGCTGGTTCTTGTCTACACTCTACATATGACAAAAAGAGTGCATTTTAATATTCAACAGATCCGTATTACACGACAAACACTTGTCACTGATCCAGTAGAGGTGATCTTAATTATAAACTCATCATATATCAAAAACGATATGCCACAATTTTGATTTGAATGGTTGTATTATACACATCCTTGTCTCATAGCAACAATAAAGTTAAAAATTGATTATTCACTTCTTAGAAGTGTCTGAATCCAGCACGGTTGGTAAACTTTCTTTTTTTTTAAGTCATATTCAATTCTTTGCATAATAAAATATATATTATATAAATCAACTGCATCAATTTTAAGTGTCCCTATGGTTTGAATTCCTGAACCGAATCATTGCGGATTATTTATAGCTGACCCTCTCATCTCTATTAGAATTTGTATATGCAGGATTTTCTCCATTTTTCATTTCTTGTTTCATGTTTAGATGACCTTATAAACTATTTCTTTGAATGATGAGTAATTGTTTTTCCCTTTATTTTATAATCCTAAGCAGAGCTAAATGTGGATTCCATAGAATATTTATTGGCTCGTAGTGGTTACAGAAAGTTTTGTGCTTGTGTAATCAGTTTAAAAATTCTTATTATAAGATCAAATATGTCCAATTCCATAAAAATCTGGATAAAATTAATAGATTAATGACCGTCGATCACAGAAACTTAATAAATACAATTCAGCAGCATGATATAAAAACAAAACTATAAATATAATGCTTTTGGGGATATAAGTGAAAATTTCCATTGGCTCTAGTTCTTGGTTTGCGTAGTGTGGCCGAATGGCAACTGGCAGAACTTACTGATAGGTTGATGTGAGTCCATATTGTCAAATGTCAGTGAGGTATAATCATCGAGCATAAAGACAAAAGAGGGAATGTAAAGGTAGTGGGGGCAAAAATATTGTTAGACAGGAAATGCCATCTTGAGAGGCCACATTAAACAAGGAAAGAGAGACTCTTTCCTTGTTTAAGAAATCAAATTTAGTTGGGTTATGTTATTGCTGATGTTATTGTTTGTCCCAACTGTCACATGAAAGATTATTTGTATTTTCTATTGAAGTTTTTTAACAATTGTTTCCCATTTTGGACTATTATTGTTATTATTTAATTAAAACTTTATTATGTTCTAGTGTTAAAAAAGTGTATTATGTATTAATATTATGTAATAGTAATATTATGTAATATAACAAATAAATAGAAAAATTAGAACCCCTACACCACTGTATGATTATTGTGAAGTGTCATGAAATTTAAATTTGGCGCATTCGTATTTCCGGATATGTCTGCCATCAGAGGCCACTTTTTTGGTCTCCTTTTCATAACGATTAAATTCCCTCTTTTGTCTTTTTGCTCGATGGGTATAATACATTGTTTCTAAGATTTCTGAATTACAGGGGATATGAACGAAATAGTATTGCTATATAATATATAATTACTAGCAAATATTAATACTCATAACATTGCAGGATGGTAAAAAATGATATTTTTGGTCGCATGCAAAATTTTAGGGCAGTATTTAACTCTTCTGGAAGGTTCAAGGAGTTCTGAAAGACTTCTGACGGTTTTGTAGGGCTTAAGGATAAGGGTATGTATGCACAGCGATAACAGGCCTTTTAGGTTCATTGCTGGATGGATAATTTCTATCGTTTTCTGTTCTTAGCTATCAGCTTCCAATCTCTGATTCCCATCACTCTGACATCTTCCATCACTGCATTTTTCCATTTCTTTCTTGGTCTTCCTCTCTTTTTTTGCCCTCAGGTGCTCTCCAAGCAATATTTTTGACTAGTCTATTAACTTGCATTCTTTCTAGATGTCTGAGCCATTCTAGTCTACGTTTTTTCACCACTTTTGTTATTGTAGGGTTAGCATACAAATGGTACACTCCTGCTTAGTTCGTCTTCTCCATTCTCCCTCTACTAATTTTCCATCAAACATTCTGCGAAGTATCTTTCTTTCCCATTCTTCCAATCTGTTCTGTTCACCTTTTGCTCTTGGTCACTCTCAGGTTCATTTCAGTTTCATCCTTACATGTCTATCTGTTCGAAATATTCTTTCCACCTTTCCCATATTTGGTCTTCGTCCACTATCAGGTTTCCTTGCTTAACATTTATCGTTCTTCCCTGGTACCCAGGGAGGTAATATCATCGAGGATAAGGGTAGTCTGTAATGTTTTCCAAGAAACTCTGAGGAAGCTGTAATATCTTTAGATGGTTAAAAAGGACATAACCTAAAAACATCTCTTGCTATCATCGTGTTCTCGTTGGATAATGTTATGCCGCTATTATTACTACTAGTCAAGACTAAAGTTAATAAATGACAAAAAGTACTGATTGTTGATGACGCATACTGTCAAGTGTCAAATTTTAATACACTAAACGTTGCAATGTAATAAAAGAGACTGTTTTGATCGGCAAATAAACACTGATTAATAGCTTCAAAGAGTATTAAACAGCTTTTTGGTATCTAAAAAAAATACCGTGAGTAAAGTGACAATTGATAGAAGGCAATGAAACGCTTGGCACGAGCGAGTAATGTCAAATTATAGACCATACATTGCAATCCAGTAAAAAAAGTTGACCGCGAAATAAATAGATTTCAGAAACAGACATCTATTCATAAAATAGCTCCCTGGTACCTTAAAATGTATGAAATATGAGAAAATAACCAAAAGACCGATATATGCAGCTATAAAACCCCACTCAAAACCCAATGTCCGCTGTTAAGTACATAACTGTCAAATTCAGTGTGTGACGTTTAAAAGAAAAAGGCGCATGCGCAATATATATCTGTAACGGACAAATAGCAGCTAGTATGGACCTTTCGTTCTATGAATTATGTAGATTTTTAGGAATTGCGTAACTTTTTCACAAATTATTAATAAATGTGCAAAATTGTTATAAAATATGGTTGCTCAGAGTAGTGTCAATTGATAGTACCATTTCATTGATACCAAGAATAGGGATAGTAAATCCCTAATGAATTTAAATATGGCATCACGTATTATTAATGTTAATTAAAATAGTGCAAAGGAAATGGGGGTATGATAATAAGCTATGAAATACAAAAAGACTGCTGGCATTTTTGGGAATCAAACACAGTGCTTTTTTACACTTTAACCTTACATAACAATTGCTTTGATATTTAAACCTTGTGTTAAGTTGTTATTTAATAAAATGGATGTATTAGTAAACGAGGTTTGAATATTTGTATCAATGTATAGTTGGCAGTTGGCACCGTATGTTTTTGCTCAAATCTTAATAGTCCTCAACACCTATATAGTTTATTTAGTTTCTTGGTACAATTTTGTATGCTTTAATGGTTGCATAAGTCTGGCCTGTAGATATCCTTTAATATAAGAATTTAATTAAGTCCTTTTTAAAAAACCGATAAGACATTACATCAAATCTTCAAAAAATTGTCTTCGTATGCACCTACACCGATAATTCATGAGTTGTTGCATATTGTACCTACACAGGCGGTGTCAATGCCAGTGCCCTTTATTCGTTAATGTCACCAATTTCAAACATTGGTGTTTATATTAGTTAACATAAAAATCTATAATCTCTAGTGGTAATGCCGAATGCACTGAAATATATTTTCATATGTAAAATATTTGAAAAATAGGCGTAAGGGAGAGTAACAAATAAGGTAACTAAGAGATGATATTCTTAAAAAAATATTCAATACTACTGCGAGGATTTTAGCAACAACTATTTTTAAGGTTGTGATAATTGTTGCTAATAATGATTACGCTATTTACTAAGATATATATTTCCTATGTATTGTATACAATAAACGATAAATTCGGTATTTATTTATAATTACTTACTGTAGACTAATATTAAGATCTTAAAATTTGTATAGATGATAGTACCAGTTGTTTCAGCAATATTGTTGCTTCATTTACGTATTAAAGTTGTCATGGAAATAAAAATATGAAAAAGTAATTTTTTGTTTTTGTTTATCTGTAAAAGACTTTGGTAAACTATCCACGACACTGAAACATCATTGGACAACTGAAAGCAACCAAAAATATTTCAACACTAATCTAGGATGATTCAGGCGTGCCTACATGACTTCAGAATAGTTTGTAATACTTCCCAACTGCCAGAAATGTTGCAGCCAAGTGTAGAAGGATTTAGAACAGTCATTAATATTGCAGGAATATTCTGGAAGACTTTTCAAATCTTTGAAATATTTTAGAAAGTATAAAATTTTTTAAGTTCACCCTGGAATGATGCAGTACCAAATTGGAATGTTTTGTAAGTTACCTGATATGCCTGGGATACTGTTTATAAAGCTCTTAAGTCGCGCCTGGGAGACTTCAACATAGCAGAAAATGCGTCAGAACTAACATCTGCAAGGTTTCTTCTTTTTAGAGAGCCGTCTCCCTATGGAAGTTGGCAATCATAATGCAAGGTTTCATGGGGTAGCCATATTTGTTACAAGATTGTCTTTAAATGTTTTTAATAGAATACTCATTGGCTGTATGGAATATTGCACAGACCTCTGGAAAATCTAGGACAGACTATTCTAGAATGTTCAGAGGACATCTCAACAAATTATTGTAGCATTTAATGCTCCAGTACTACCCTGCAATGTTGGAGAGGCTACTAAAATAATTCAGGATAGTCTTAAAAAATGTAAGTACTAACTTGGAATGTTTCTACTAACTTTGAAAGATTTTGGATAGCCTAGCATGAGAATTGATTATCTCCGAATGTGGTGGCTACCAATGGAAGAATTCAGGGTAGCTTCTTGCGTTTCACGACGACACTTTAGGATTGTAATAGAATGTTAAAGATGCTTCTGGAAGAATTTATATCAGTATGTAATGGTTACGAATATCCTGGAATGTTTATAGAACCTTTGAAAGACTTAGAAAAATATGGAACTGCAACAGGATATCGTATAAAGAATTCCAGAATAATCTGTTATGTTACAGGTGTCCCTACAAGACTGTATCAACTTTAAACGTTCATCCTGGAGTTTTTCTACGATATTTGAATGAGTTCCGGCATCTGTTCTCTTCTCTAGGTCTTGTTACTAACACAAATTTTTAATTTGCTTTTTGTTGTAACACCCCACCTATTGCTTCGTGAGCCCTGTTTTGACCCATTCGCCTTATTTGTTTGTATCTTTGGTTTTACCAGGAAGTTGTCCGAGTCATTTTTAGCTCCAATTAAGCAGTGTGAGCTAATGATGTTGCTAGAGTCCCATTCATCCATAAGTACATAATTGATATGGTTACTTTATGTAATCTTTTCTTTGAAGCTGTGTGGTTTTTTATGGGTAAGTTGCCCTTTATCATTTTATTCATGTTTTGGTCCTGAAGTGTATTGAACAGTGTGAATACTATTCTAGTATTTCATATAACACCACTTTGGCATTTCGATCTGCAACTTCAGGTAGTATATGCTCTGGAAAGAATTGAGATTAAACCACTTTTATGCAGGTTTGAGGATTGTCTTTGGTACCTGCTGTCAACCATAGTTTAAATTGGTAATTTGCTTAAGCATCACTTAATTTTGCTAAAACGGTTTTTCTTATGGATAACCTTTTAACAGTCTCTCTTTATCTTTGTAAGTATGGCGTGCACCGGTTGTTTTGCTTGCTCTGTTTTTTTCTGTTTCATAATTGTCCATAAGAGTTAGGAAATCGATTTTATTCCTGAACAGAGCATCGTATACAAAAAAGACTAATTAAACGTGAGATTCCTTTGATATCGTGAGTTAAACTTAGCTCAGTTCTTAGCTTGAAAAGTCACTGAAAGATCAGCGATGATGTGTACCCCATACATATTCCATAAAACCTTAAGATATTAGTTACCTGAATCAATGGCTCTAACAAAAGTGACATATTTATAGCAGTGCATTAATCATTTTACACTACCTTCATAGAATTATGTTATTTTATTCGGGGAATCCTTATCAGCTTATATTTAAAACCCTTTTCTCAAAACTATAATATTGCATTCTCGGAATCATTATCTGTTTGTGAAATACATTTAGAAACATCACGATAGTGTGTATTTACTTCCCTGCCATATTAAATGCTCAAGGACGTTACTAATGAAGAAAATTAAAAACAATTTTTATGAGTTAATATATGAAGTAGTCTTAGGTCTATTTGACTTATATTTTACAAGACAAGCATTTTTACTTATAGATTACTAAAAAGCTCTTTGCATAATTGCATAATCTTATCTATAACTTTGACGATAACTAAAAAATGACGAATTTGTTATGAGGGAACAACTTAGCAGAAACCCATTTAAACTTCGGGTAGAAGTCTTAGTTATACGCTAAACAATTCCTATTTCTATTCACTAAATTTATGTCGTCTTACCAAGTTGTTGGAGTTGTTTAGCTATATTAGCTCTATTACGATAAGCATCCTGTCTCTAGGTCTCCATTTCTGACTCTGGTAACCTGTAATGCTCAGTACCATTTCAGCGTTGTAATTGTATAAACTGCGTCTATAATTTCTACATTTCTACATACTACAATCTATTGCTGCCATCTATATCTTTGTGTTCACCTTTACAAGTTCACAAAATATTGTGTAGCAAAACCCCTTAAGTACATATTTAACGTCAAAAATAGGGTTATTAGCAAAAACAGCAATCTCCATCGGTCCGCGAATGGCAACACCGGCAATCACCGTTTTAACCGATCAGCTAAACATGCTTCAGCCTTTGACGAAATTGGAACGCCTTTAAGATTTTGTTAGAAGAATTAGTCCGTATTTATTAAATTTATCGCTTAAATGTTAAATAGTTTTGGGTGTATTATCTTCTGTGGTATTAAATTTAAAATGGAGACTGAAGCTATTCCAGTTACACCAATTAATAGCTCGCAAGAAAAGAAAAGGAATATTGCTAAAGAACTGCGGTAAGCCATTTTTTAACTGTTTTTGGTAGGTTATCATTTTGGCGCGTAATCTGATACAGTCAGTACGCAATAAATATAGGTATGAAATAAATAAATTCGATGAAAGTAGAAACAATATTTTTATAGGCTTTTAATTATTATTTTTTCCGGGCACAAAAACCGATAAGGTTTAAACACGTTTAGTAAAGTTACCTTTTAATTTAACAATAATTAAGAATATGTACTATAATTGTTGACCAAATCTTTGCTTTATTAGATTTGCCACTTTTCTATTTAATATTTAACTGGAAACAACATAGTTACCGCTATATTTTTTGTTTTTTACAGATATGCACCGGGTGACTTCCAGATTTCCCTAAATGCAATCATAATACGAAATCCTAATCATAATAAAAATGGCAGATATTGCTGATTTTCACAAGAATTTTCATGCCTCATGAAATAAACAAATCCAGGATGCATTTCTTACTCGATTTTGTAAACCTTTTAAAAGAAGACGGCCAATAAATGACCGTCATGCCCCCAAAACATCCACATATAAATAATGTTTCGTTAGAGCGTAAAATGGTGTTTTGCTTCCCGTTTGTCAATCAACATTTTTAAATATTTTCCATATCAAGAAAAATAGATTTCAAGGGGCAATGAAAAATTATCTTATGGCGAGTTAATCACCATCGGAAAAAGAGGAGGAGACCGAATCAGCTTTAAGCTTAAAAGTAGAAAAGAGTCGGTGATGAATTTTATTAAAAAATTCAAATATGAAGAAGCTAACTACACAGGAAGCGCAACAACTATCAGTCGACATCTTTCATCTGAGTTGAATATATAAGAAAAATAAAAAGGATGTATAATAACGAGGCAGCAGACAATTTTAAAGTTAAAGATTATTATTTTCGAAATATTTTTAACAAATGTTTCAACTTGGGGTTTGGACTTGTTTGTTATTTGATGAGCAAATCAAAGTTGAAACAAATAATGCCCA
The DNA here is from genome assembly GCF_040954645.1 of Diabrotica undecimpunctata. Lineage (NCBI taxonomy): Eukaryota > Metazoa > Arthropoda > Insecta > Coleoptera > Chrysomelidae > Diabrotica > Diabrotica undecimpunctata. The sequence goes on from NC_092808.1 coordinate 160,536,019, forward strand.
TAAAAAGAAAGACCTATTTATCAACAAACGCGTTCATAAACTAAGAGCAAAGGCTTTTTATTCACTACTACGAGAGACTAAAGATGATTTAATTACAATAAGCTTCGACTGTCAAAAAAATCAAGTACTGCCAAAGGTTCCAGATCAAAACGCTTTCAAAGTTTGAAATTGGTCTTGGATGGATGCGGTGGTCAAAATAAAAATTGTATTATAGTCGACACATGAGCTAGATGGTTTTTGGATGCACCACAAAATCAAAGATCACTCATTTCTTCCTAGCGTTCCCGTTTTTGCAGAATCGAACAAGTGTTGAAGAAAATAGAAGTTATTACCAGGCCAGAGCAATACAATAAGGTATTCAGTCAATTTGGCAAAGTAATTCGTATTTTGAAATTGCGAAGAAAAGATTTTGAAGTTGCTAATTGGAAAGAAAAAGTCTATAGGGTATTAAAAGTTACTGTCTCTTGGCACTAACTTTATTATATATTATTTTAACCAAGACTAAAAATGGATTAAACGTTTCGGTACGGGGAGATCCGCACTATCGAAGCGAATATCGCTTCGATAAAACCACAAAGTGTTTGTAAGGCTGGAAAAGATATCAGGATGATTAATCCTGATATTATTCAATTGGGGGCTGTTAAAAACTCCTTAAAACTTCGGGACGTTAATAAATTCCTAACAACACATTTTGGGGAAGAGTGGAAAAACTTAGAAAATCTTGAGTTTTACCATAACGCTTTAAACACGAATAATGATATGCTAAGAAAACATTATTGATTCTGAAGAAAATGAAGGAGATATTAAACATAATGAAGGAGAAGCTGATGCTTGTGATAAAATTTCAGATTTGGTTGTTTAAAACTTTTTTATTCCATAAATATTTGTTTTAAGATTTTTTCAATAAAAATTTAGTTTAAATTTTTTGCATTCATATATTGTTTTTTCTGTTGAAAAATCGGGAATCTCCAAATGTTTGAAGCAAAACCAGAAATCTCCAAACTTAAATTGTTAATTACTTAAAATTTAATGAAATAATTAGAAATAATTGTATTTCCATTTCTTGAAAAATTTGTCAAAGTAGAGATTGCTGGTTTTGCTTATAGACCCCTCATTTCTTGCTTTTATTAAAAGAAGATGATATAGAAGACAATAAATTATGAATAGTTTTTTCAATATTATGTAATTAACTACGAATTTTTTCTTTTCCTTTAATGTGACTTACATTTTATTTTTAATTTGATTATATTACCGCTTTATTCTGCATTTTTGTTTTATTTTCAAAACCGATATTTTCATAAAGCTGAAAATTCTACATCTACTTTTTAAGAAAAAAACTTGAAATATTATTGTATCATTGTTAGGGCAATGACTGCTGAATTTTCACATTTAAGATATTAAGACATTTTTTAAACGTTTTTCTGCTTAAAATCAAATAAATAATTAATTGTGTAGAAGAAAATATCCTAAACTACAAATAGCTCAAAACCAATCTTTTGGAACTTACTGATCTTATACCTTCTCACGGCAGTATAGTACAATCTTAGATTAAAGAAACCGGTTTCGTTAATCTAAGAGTACAACTAAATTTTCTTACCCTCGTATATGTATAACCATAGAAATTTACCTAAAATAACTTTTTCTCCCGTTGCTCTACCGGATATGAATAAATCTTTAACCAAAACGATAAGTTATGTTATCAAGTACATAGTTCGTAGCCTATCTTATCTATACATTGTATTCCCCACAACTTAGATTCATTTATTTCAAGAGAAATTTGCAAATATATCTCACTACAATTGATTTTTCTTGTATTGTATTGAGTTTATTGAAATATTTTGTGTGATTTAGACTACTAATTGATAAAGGGTTTTTTAAGGTGTAAAAAATGGCGACTAAGGAGGGTAAGTAGATAAAATATAGTATACATATAAATGTTTTGAATCAAGTAGTATTGAGATTTTACCAGAAAAGTACTTATATTAATTTGTTGACTTACTACTTGATTTATTAATTCGACCTAATTAACCATAATCGCAATAATAACAATGTTTTTTCCGTTTCAAAGAATGCCCTTAGTTTTAAGTTTTAAGTCTCTGAGTTTTAAGTTGTTGAAGTCGGTTAGTTAAAAGTACACTATTTTAGTAGTTGTCCATATACACTTTGTTAAAATATTACACCATAAGTCTTAGAATTTTCCCTTTCACTTGCTACGATTTATCTTAGTCACTTGGTAAATGACTAAGTGTCCAAGCAAAAAAAGTCAGCTACGGCCTCTGTTTTAGGTATTTTTTATTCAACCATATTTTCGAGCTGTCTTTTATACATTTATTTCTATAGTTTTAACATCGTAAAATTTGTTTATATCTCCTATATAGCAGTTTATACCGATAAAAAATATTGGATAATTGTTTATTAGATTAAAGCTAAAAAGTCTTTTTGTCTGTCCATTTATTAAACATAACCATAGAAATGTAAACATCTTTAGATTTACCGGTATTACTTCATTTAGGTATCTAGATTTTCTGGAACAAATTGGTATAGAGGCATTCATAGATGACCTACAGGATGTTGAAATGCAACATCAAAAAAAAATAGCAGTTGACTTTTCTCCAGGTATTTGATAACCTTGTTGATTTGGTCTGTGCTGTTTAGGACCTCTTTGAAGTTAGTACTGATATCGAGCTGTTGGCGTATTTTGGCATAAAAAGGGCATTCCATAAGTATATGCCTGATTCGGAGAGTCGAATTGCAGTGCTGACATTTTGGTTGTGGAGATGATGTCATCAGGTAGCCATGAGTTAGACAAGTATGTCCTATACGCAATCTCCGTATGATTGCCATATTTGTTCGAGATAAACTGGGATAAGTAAGAAGGTTCACTGAGGGTTTAATTTCATGCAGCGCTAAAGTAACATTATTCCAGTGAATCTGCCAGGTGGATAGATTAAACTTCTTCAGTCTAGCTTTTAGATCGTTGCAAATTTGTATATCGATACAAATGTAAGGCAATCAGCTTTTTCGTTACCACTAATACCAACATGGGATGGTACCCATATCAGAGTGGTAGTTGTATTTTGATTTATAAGAAGCTGATATGTGTCATGAATATCTTGGACGATAGGATGGTTGGTGGATATAGCATTAATGGAGTGTATAGAGGAAAGTGAATCAGAGCGTACGGCTATGTGTGTATTTGGATATTGTTGGGCACATTTGAAAGCAAGTGAGATAGCTAGTAGTTCACCAGTGTGGATACTACACCAAGGAGAAATTTTAGAGAGTTCGATAGGCTGTTGTATAGTGGTTACAGAATATCCAAAATGCAAATATGAATGACGTCTTTAGAAGGTTGAATTAAAACATTTTTTGATATGCTATAATTTTTGTGTCTTATGAATGGAGATTGTAAATTCCACACATATGTCACAATCTAATGTTTTCTTAACTTTCTTAATGACAAACCCAGCGATATAGTCAACAACATCGCAAACATCTTCTTCTTCTTCATGTGCCTTGTCCGTTCCGAACGTTGGCAATCAACATGGCTATTCTGACTTTGTTTGCGGCAGATCTGAATAGTTCAGCAGATGACAATCCGAACCATTGCCGCAAGTTTTGGAGCCACGAGTGTCTTCTCCTCCCTGGACCCCTTCTGCTGTCTATTTTCCCTTGGACGATCAGTTGTAGTACTCTATATTTATTGTGTCTCATAACGTGACCCAAGTATTCCAACTTTCTTTTCTTTATACTTATTCCTACCTCTCTCTCTTTACCTATCCGGCGTAGTACCTCTTCGTTGGTCACGTGCTCAGTCCAGGATATACGTAATATACGTCGGTAAGCCCACATTTCGAAGGCCTCTACTTTTTTCATCAATGTTGCGGTCATTGTCCACGCCTCCATTCCATATAACAAAACCGGGAATACATAACATTTCAGAAGTCGAATTTTGAGAGGTAGGGTGAGGCTTTTAGAGGTGAAAATTTGCTTCATGCTAGTGAACGATGCTCTTGCCTTTTCTACCCTTATACGTATTTCCTTCGCTTGATCCCAATTTGAGTTAACTCGCAAACATAAGATAACAATATTTTTGAAAAATTTAAATTATTTACAGTATAATCCTAATCCTGGTTACTAGTTATTGTTTCCCTATTATTGTCATCAGTTATAAAATTGTCAATTAGTTGATGATCAGCAGTTTTTATTTTCACAGTATTTGTTGTGCTCATTGCTAATATTATGGAAGGTGCCTGTTATATACAATTAGCCTGGATAGATCCTGTAACACTTCTGTGCATTAAGAGTCTTTTATATGCAGCTTTAAATTGGTTTGCCGTTGGGTTCTTGTTGTAACCTCCATGACTCCTAATAGAACTAAAGAAAACTTCTAAGTGATCTTGAGACAGTTTATAGGCCGAAAGATACTTCAGACCTCCATCCATATCCTCCACGTAATTTTTCCAAATTCCAAATAGTGACTTTAAACTAATGATCATACCAATAAAATCCGTCTTTCTTTGGCTTAGATATAGGGGTTCACCATTTTTGGAACACTTAAGTGAACTAAGATATTTTATAGATTCTTCAATTTTTTGAAAAATCGCTTGTTTATTATGTTGCTGTTAACTAGATTTTAGGTGTTTTTCCAATACATTTCGGCTATTTAAAATATCAAAAATATCATTGATATGTTCAATGAAATTTTGAGTAGCCTCGCTATGTACAAATTCTTTTGAGCGTTTACTTCTCAAATAATGTATTGCCTTAGCAACTTTTTGGCTAAACGTTTGGACAGCTAATTTCACTTTCATTTTTTACTTATACCAATTTAAATGCCTTCGCGTTATCCTAGTTGCAAGATGAAGGGCTTCCTTTTCTTGAATGTCTACTAATTTTTGCAAATATTCCCATTTAATTTAAAAAATAGGATTTAGATTAGCATGAATTTAGATAAGACAATTATTGATTGTAGTTGTTTATTGATTTTCTGTATAATTATAATTTGGTACAGATAATTGTCAACGCTATCATACGCACTTAATAATGAATTATTGTATTTAAATGTTATTATAAATCATACTATTTTATTCTGTCTGCATATCGTTTCTATACAAACTAATACTTTTCGCTGCTCTATGTTACATAAATTTACTAACAAATGATTGTTTTTTAGATAGCTGCGACGACATTGAAGCACAGATAGTAAAAGGTTTCGATTTTAACGATGCTTCAATAAGAAGAGGATTCATCCGAAAGGTTTATGCTATACTTGCACTCCAAGTAGCAGTAACAACTGGAGTAATCAGCTGGTTCATATTCCATGAACCGACCAAATTATACGTTCAAAAGAATCCTTTAATTGTACTGATCTCTTTAGTTATTATTTTAGTTACGATCATTGCTTTGGCATGTTGTGGAAAATTGAGGAGACGATCACCGGCCAATCTTATATTTTTATTTATATTTACATTTGCTGAAAGCTTGCTCTTGGGTACAATTTCTTCTTTTTATGACGTTGATGTAGTCGCAATAGCTGCGGGGGCAACCGTTGTCATATGTCTGGGACTTACTGTGTTTGCATTTCAATCTCGAGTAGATTTTACTGTTTGCTCTGGAATTCTCGTCGTTTTATCTATGATCCTTCTCAGTTTCGGAATCACCGCAATCTTCTATAAAAGTGACAAACTTCGGTTGCTAATAGGTGCAATAATTGTTTTCATTTTTTCAATATACTTGGTCATTGATACTCAACTGATAATTGGAGGGGCTGGAAAGATAAGTCTTTCTCCTGAGGAGTACATTTTTGCTGCACTTAACCTATATCTCGATATTATTAACCTTTTTTTGTATATTTTATTAATTGTCGCGCGTGTTGCGAGATAATATTAATATCTTATATAATTTAGATATATTTTACTGTAAGTAATCAATAAAATTTAGATAAGGTGTTTTTATTTAGTTTTCCTTACGTTAAAAAAACGGAAAGCGGAATAATTTAACTATAAACTTATTAGAAAGAGGATTCAAGACGACCTGCATAAACTAAACATAAGAATGCCACTATACACTAGTGGTCAAAATTCTGGAAACTTTACAAAAATTATTGTTTTTCCATCAACACTCGTCCCATAATCGTGATTTATATAATCAGTACAATTACATTTTGATTTTGTCATATTTTGTTTATATTTCTGCTTAATATTTTATGTATTCTCACTCTCTGTATATATAAACATAATTATTTAATAAAATATGTAAACAGATTCAAGCGTAACGCCGAATATTCGAGATTTGTGAATGGTAGAATTGGCAATACTGTATTGCGTCAGGGTTTTGCTAGTCAGTCAACGACCCAATTGGAAGCATTTAGACAGTTTTGTGCGACTTCCAGTGTGTATCAGTGACTTTAGGTAGTTGTTACTAAGGTGATATTGTTTAGTTGTCGAAGAGGAATACGAAAATGACACCAAGAAACCCAAAACGTGTTGACTGGTTTCCTGGTGTCCAGTCATTGACAAAGAGGGCCAAAGCAATTATTCTTCGAGAAAAAGGTTACACATTTCCACAAATAGCAAACAAATTGGGTAGTGGCGCCACATAATCAGGTGTAATGAAAGTTTGTAAACGTTATCATGACACTGGAATGACAAAATCAGCAAAAAGAACATGCAGAAAACCGAAGGTGAGTCAATACAATGAGCGTAGAATATTCCGATTTTCTTTAGAATACCGTCGCAGATCCGGAAAAGAAATTAATGCTATTGTCAAGTCAACTGGCTTACAAATATCGGACCGCGCTATCAGAAGAAAATGGATTGTGAGCATGAACTCCTAGAAAGAAGCCGTTCCTGAACAAAAAACAGAATCAAAAACGCATTGATTGGGCTTTGGCATATAGAGGGTGGACAGAAGAACAGTGGCATAAGGTAATTTGGAGTAATGAAACCAGAATTTCGATTTTTGGAAGTGACGGAGTGAAGTTTGATCATCGGCGACCGGGAGAAGATCTTTTATCCTAGTGTACTACTGTCACTATGATACATCCTGTAAGTGTCATGATACGGGCTTGTATGACTACTAATGGAATTAGACGTTGAACAGTAATAGAGGGCAATATTTATGCAAAAAAATATCAGGGAGAGATACTGCAAGCCGAACTGCTGCCGACTATCAGAGATTTGTTTGAAGGGGATGTCCAACAATATATTTTCCAGCAGGATGGAGCGCCTTCTCATACGGCTAAGACTTTCATGGATTGGTTGAGAAACCATTAAGTTACTGTCCTGCCTTGGCCTGGAAATAGTCCCGATCTAAATCCAATAGAAAATTTATGGTTGTGGCTGAAAGTATTAGTATCATTATCATATCATTAATAAACCATTATTCAAAACTGGTTTAACAGAGTTATTACACCAGAAGATTTGGCTCGTCTCATGAACTCCATGCCTCGCAGAATCGAGTCTATCCTAAAAAACAAAGGTTATCCCACCAAATACTAATTTTCTTGATAATAACCACTGTACCATTTTTTAAATATATATCTATAAATATCATAGTCAAGTCTTGTGAAGAAGAAGAATGCTGATAACAAAATTAAAAGTTTCCAGAATTTTGGCTAATTATTTTAAAAATGAACATTAACGTCAATGACGAAAAAACATATAGAAGAGATATAATTGAAGTGATATGGAGATGCCTGTAAGAAGAACCAACGACAGAAAAAAAGATCGATCTAGAAAATTTTGGACAAATCACTGGCGTATGAAATCGTGTTAAATTAAAATACGAGAGATGGGAAATAGATAAAGTAATTTCTATACCGCTACAGAAATCTAAAATACCTATATATAAATAAACTAAGATTTAAATTGTCTTCAAACTACATCACAAATAAATGAATAGTTTGCCTATACTACACCAATTAATCTTATCTCTTCATTCGCTGCGTATTTTGTTTATAAACTTTTATAACAAATTATTTTCATTTGGATGTATCATTATAAAATTTTAAACTATCAGATTCCTTAGTCATCATCATTACAAACATATATTTAAAAATATTTCATCGAATGTGGGCTTTACAAATTAATAACTCTCTTGAAAGTGTAGAAATGTCAAGAACTTATGGTAAGTACATATAAATTATTTTATATCCATCACGTAACGCGTATTATCATTTTGTATGCAAAGGTATTGGAAGCTTAACTATTTAATCACAACTAAACATTTTTGTTAATGTCTGTACGACATAGCTTACTTCTTCTAATTGTGAAAGTGGTTCTTTCGTGAAATTTACAATGTACTCAAGTTGTTTCACTATAAAAAGGTTTTTTCTAAGTGATTCATGACAACTTTTAGTGATAGGATATATTTCCGTTGTCACAAATCATTAGATTCCTTTTACTGTTGAAAAGAATTTTTTTTTCGATTTCACTTATAAAAGAAATTCTTTTATTTATTGGGATTTATTTTATAAAACACAAGATGCAATCGAATTTTATGCTACATCGTTTTACCAATGGCTGCTTTACGTGATTTTCTTCTTTTATCTGTGACAGAGTTTCTTTTAAGAATTTCATTATGCCACTGACTATTTTCACCTATGAAGATGGTTTTTTATCATTCAACTGACCAATTGTACTTATAAAATAAATTTTCTTATATCTGGATGTTTCTTTTATGTTTTTAATGCTTGTTTCACGCATATAAGGTCGTTTTCCAAGTAACTTATGACTCACTAACTTCTTTCGATTGATATTCTGATCTATATTTTTTATTGCCGCAAGGCATTTCAACACACAAAGATTCTTCGATTTTAATATGAGACTGAAATCTTTTTTTGAATTTTACAGTTTTATTGACTGATTTCACTTATAACAAATTTCTTTCATGGATTTTATTATGCATCTGATCCTTTTAACTTACATATATGACTTTTTAGCAATTAACTGACCGATTTCATGTATGAAATCAATTTTTTCCATATTGAGGACTTCTTTTGTGGGTTAACAACGTAATTAAATTCTTAGTGACTATAAAAAGTCACTGTCAGTGATTTCTTTCAATTATAAAAGTATTTATTTTCCAAATTTCACGATTTTACTGACTGATTTCACTTATCAAAGGAATCCATTAATTTATTATTTTTCTCTTATATATTTTATAAGATAATTAAATTTTTATTAGTAAAAGAACTTTTGGTGCGATGCCTATGTTTCATTCATAAGGTTTTTTCCCCAGCTAATTTATGACGCAGTTACTTCTTTTTATTGATGATACGATCTATTTTTTTCATTGCCATAAGGCGATGGATTTTTCAGTACTAAAAAGAACATTTTCTTCGATTTTAATATGTGACTGAGCTCTTTCATGAACTAAACAATTTTACCAACTGATTTCACTGTGTTTTTTAATATATTTTATTATTCAACTGATCCTTTTAATTAATTAAGATGTTTTTTTACCATTCAACTGACTGATTTCATGTGTGAATGCATTTTTTTCCTTTCTAAGAACTTTTTTGTGGATTACCAGTGCAATTAAATTTTTTAAGTATTACTATGACTGACTTTTTTCACTTATAAGCGTATGTTTTCTTTTTTTCTAAATTTCACCATTTTATTGACTGATTCACTATGACTATTTACATGTCAAAGGAATCTCTTCAATATTTTTTTCTTATATATTTCATAATGTAAATAAAGTTAATTATTAATTAATAAAAGAACTTTTGCAGCATTGCTTGTAAGTTGTTTCACTCAAATATTCACTTTTTCCAAATCATTCTTGACACAATCAGTTCTTTTTCCATACCAGATCATTGATGATATGTTCTAATTTTGCTTTTCCACAAGGCAATGGATTTTCTTACTACTAACAAGGCTTTTTTCTTTGATTTTATCTTAATACTGACTTACTAGGTATTTCTTTTAGTCACAAAAGTCTTTGTTTCAGGATGTTTATGGTGCAACAAACTGAGTTTGCTCATAAAATGAGTTATTTTATTTTTTATAATTTATTTTACGATTTTTAAAGGGAGTTTTTTAGAAGTATAGAACTTTGAAATGGAATAAAATAAAGATGATTTTCATCAATTGACGTGAAATTGACTTTATTCGAAAGATAATCTTTTGGTACTATAATTTAAATATGAGTTCTGGTATATGGCTGGCTCTAACGTAGACTAATCTAAAGGTATAATTTTCGATCACTTTTTACAATATTTGTCGCCGTATATCGGCAATAATGCGGCGAATGTTGTCCTTCAAGTGGTCAATCGATTTATGCTTATCAGCGTAGACTGGCACCTTTACATAAAACAGTCTAGCAGTGTTAAATTGCACGATCTTGGAGGCTAATTTACGGTCCGAAACGTAACAAAATGCGATTATCAAACGTTTCCTTCAATAAATCAATTGTAGCACGAACTGTGTGACATGTTGCGTCGTCTTATTGAAACGACAGCTCCTGCACATCATGGTTTCATGGTTGTTAAATTGGGGAATGAAAAAGGCAGTAATCATGACTCTATAGCGGTCACCATTGACTGTAACGTTCTGGCCAGAGCATCGTTTTAGAAGAAGTACGGTCCAATGCTCCCACCAGACCATAAAGTACACCAAACAGTCTTTTTTCTCTGAATATAATGGTTTCTCAACATACATTTGAGGATTATCTTATCTCCATCTTCGTTTCGTGAAGTTAATTGGAATTCTGGCCTCTACGTGTGAGAAGCTTCGCCGAGCCTCTGTGGTAGGTGAGAGGACACCGGAAATCAGAATTCTCTAACAGTTCAAACTTTCTTACAGACAGTATTCTTACAATGACTTAATATTTGTGTTTGAATTCTGATGCGTGGTGTATATCTCAAATTCCACAGAGATGCCGGCCTTCTCACTTCGGGTAGCCGCGTTCCCTCTCCTCGAGAGAGGCACAAGAATGCCGGCCGTGTCGACTCTTCTTACTGCCCGTTGCTTTGTGTTGCTACCTTTCGCTAACATTATTTTCTATAGTAACTATTTGCATTAGGTTTCTGGCAACGAAGCGCTATCGCACCTCGACCCTGATCGGAAAAGCAATTACAAGTCCCCGTCGGGGCTTTTATTCGCTCTTTACCGTGACAGGCCCAAAGAATGCTGTGGTCAGTTTGACACAATTTAAAATAGTTCTAAGACCAATGTCTTTCTATTTCAAAAAGTCGTGTTTTACTGCCAGGGAGCGTTCGTAGTCGACACGCCGGTTCTCGTGCTTTTGATAATTTAACTTCTAAATTGGATAAAGTCTTCTTGGCTTCGACGTCTTCCACGATAGTAGGTTATTGGTTAAATAATAAAACTCAAAGTAACGTGGTAGCACACTAGGCCAACAAGGTCTAGCGGGGCTAGTAGTATATGACGACTAGATCCCGATCGTAAGATGTGCTGCTCTTTTATACACATCGTGTTTGAGAATTTTCAGCAATCTTCCGCCAAGAGGCCAATGCCAGCGTAGTTAATAACGAGCGCTGTGATTGGCAGGCCAAAGTAACAATCTTTGTCGTGATTGGTTACCTTGGCGACAGGACCTACTCACCCAATCTACGAATCTACGCCTTGCTAGCTGATGATTTACCTTCAATTCTTGCATGAGTTGGATTCTGTAAGCACGTAAAACAAGATCTATCTAGTGCGCAATATGTATTTCGAACAGACCCACAATTTTCAAAATAAATTTGTACAATTTTGAAGCGTTGTTCAGGCGTTAAGTCTATTCATGCTGAAATGCCAAACCAAACCTAACATAAATCACTTAACAGCTGTCAAAACGGCCAACAGTTGAAAAAGTGTTACCAACTTACATTTCTATACCTCTAAAAAAACACCCTTTATATAATATTATCAAATTATTTCACTAATAAAATGACTTTTTTAACTCGTTTAAATCGTAATATTGTTCTGAAGCTATTTTCTTGTGGCATTTTAAATTAATTACTATTTAACTGGGAATAAGCCACAATTAAAGGTTAAAATACGTTTATTGACGTTTCAATTTCCACTTCGGAAATCGTTCTCAAAATACAAACACTAATGTTTGTATTCAAAATCAAAATACAAACACTAATGTTTGTATTTTGAGAACGATTTCCGAAGTGGAAATTGAAACGTCAATAAACGTATTTTAACCTTTAATTGTGGCTTATTCCCAGTTAAATAGTAATTAATTTAAAATGCCACAAGAAAATAGCTTCAGAACAATATTAAGAAACCGTTATGGGCCCAGCGTTATTCAAAATTTTCGGAGATTGGAAATTCTATACAAGAAACTGGCACACTAATGTTTGTATTTTGAGAACGATTTCCGAAGTGGAAATTGAAACGTCAATAAACGTATTTTAACCTTTAATTGTGGCTTATTCCCAGTTAAATAGTAATTCGTTTAAATCGGAAACGAGATTCTTTTACAAGTTTTACACTGTCGTTGAGTTATTTCACTCAAGTACTCTCTCCAAGAAATTCAGGACGCAGTTGCCTATTTTTATTGGTGATATGGTGTGTTTCTTTAGTAATACAAGGTGTAACGAATTTTCTTCATGATTTAAACGAATATTTTGTACTTGAACTTTTGAACTTTGATTTCACTGTACAATTATGGATGAAAGTATTTTTTAACGAATATGAAAATTCAACTGGTATATTTCACTTACAAAAACAATTATTTTATCTAAAAAGGTTCTGAAAGTGTATTCCCATATAAACATACTTAAATTATTTTATTGCTTTACCTCAAAGTTAAGAATCCACTCAATATCATAAAGAAGATCTGTGGAATTACATGTTGTTGGGAACTGTTGCTTTTTTAGTTACTCTTGCTTCTTCACTAATTTCTGCTAAGTTTATTAACCCCAAGTTTTATTTTGTAGACATGTATGGCAGCATCGAAGCCCAACTAGTGAAAGGTTTCGATTTCAATGATGCTTCAATCAGAAGAGGATTCATCCGAAAGGTGTACTCGATACTTTCAGTACAATTGGGCATAACAACTGCAGTAATATGCTGGTTTCTATTCCACGAGCCAACGAAACGATTCGTTCAGCATCATTCCGCCGTTATGTACGTTTCCTTGGCAATTGCCGTAGTTACGATAATTGTATTGGCGTGTTGTAGAAACGTCAGAAGAAAGTCTCCCGCTAATTATATATTTTTATTTATATTCACCATTGCTGAAAGTTTTTCGTTAGCTTCAGTTGCTTCATATTATGATGTAGATATAGTAGCTATATCTGCGGGGGTGACTGCAATTGTATGTCTTGGACTTACGTTGTTCGCTTTCCTAACAACTTGGGATGCTTCTAATTTCTCTGGAATTCTCGTGGTTCTATCTTTAGTTCTTCTTGCTTTCGGAATCACGGCTATCTTCTATCGCAATAATACACTTCGTTTGTTATTAGGAGCAGTAGTTGTTCTCATTTTTTCAATATACTTGGTGATTGATACGCAAATGATGTTCAGAGATGGTGGTATGTTCAGCATTTCCCCTGAAGAGTACATTTTCGCAGTACTTAATCTCTATCTCGATATTCTCAACATATTTATGTGTCTATTATTTATTTTTGGACACGATTCAAGATAATTGCATCTAGTATACGTGTTAAATTGTTTATATTATCTTTAGAAATAAATAAATGTTGAAACTATCTATTGTGTTAGATTAAATTCCTACCACTCATTATCAAATTAATAAATACGAATAATAGTGAATAGTGGTAGAAATCTAAAACTTTAAATGGCGTTATAATTTGCTTTATTAGAGTTTTTTTAATAAAATATCTCAACGTGGTACCTATATGTTATTAAAACTGCAATCTGATTTGTAAAAATCAATAATCATCATCATCTATCACTGCTTTATACTATTTTATACTATTTTAAGTGTTCTGACCAAATTTACATTGTCGAGGAGCTGGATAGTCTCGGAGTAACTGTGAATAAAAATTCGTTTTTCTTGACTTTCGGTAATTTTCTCGACGGTCTGATTAACAGTGTCTACTATCTTCACATCCCTATTCACTGTTTCTGAAATACCAAGGCTGGCACAAACCCCACAGCTGGATGCCATATATACATATGAGCTTAGGAATTTGTTTGTACAGAAGGGTACGGCTATGCCTTCTAGGGTGATATCTAAATATTTAACTGTGTCTGCATATATCTGAGTATTATTTATGCTAACCGGAATATCTCTTTTATTTTTATTTGTAAAGTTTATATGGACGGACTTAGTTTCATTCAACTTAATTCGCCACAGTTTAATCCATTCATTAATTTTGATTAATGGCAATTTGTAGATTTCTAGCTGTTTCTTTGTGATCTTTGCTTAAGTCCAAAAGGACAGTATCGTCTGCGAGAGTGACTATAGTATCATGTGTTAGTTCGGAAATATCACTGGTATAAAGCAGATGTAGGACTGGGCCCAACACACTGCCCTGTGGTACTCCTGCATTAATATCTTTTAATTTAGATTAAGCTTTTGTATACTTGACTCAAACTCGATTTGATATGTATGATTCCAACAACTGTGTAGTGTATATTGTTGGGCACAAGCTTTCTTAATTGGCATATAAGCCCCTTGTGTCACACCTTACTAAAAGCGTCCTATGCCATATCAAGGAAAAAAGTGGAGCAGACTTTTTTTTCTTCTAACATTTTTTCAATTATGTCCGTTATTCTGTGGACTTGATCTATGATCGAGTGCCTTTCTCTGAAGCCACACTGGTGTTACAATACAAACATTAGTAACTGAATTTACTAATGTTTGTATTTTGAGAACGATTTCCGAAGTGGAAATTGAAACGTCAATAAACTTACTTTAACCTTTAATTGTTTCTTATTCCCATTTAAATAGTAATTACTTAAAAATATTACATGGGATGTTGGTTCAACTATTTACCAAATGCTTAAAAGGACAAAATATTCACGATGATTATAATGTTGGATACAACAGCTCAATATTCAAGAAAGGGGATAAACTCAAATGCTCTAATTTTAGGGGAATAACTGTTATCAGCTCAGAGGGTAGGTTGTACAATCAAATAATAAAAGAAAGAATATAATCAGTAAGACATAGAGAATATAATCAGTAAGACATAGAAGAACAAAATGGATTTCGTGCAGGAAGATCGTGCACTGATAGTATATTCGTTCTGCAACAGGTAATTGAAAAACGGAAGGCAAGGAATCTATCTACCCACTTATTGTTTGTAGATTTAGAGAAGGCATACGATATCTAGGACAAATAATGCGCCATAGGGAATTTGAGCAGCTATAGGTAATATTAGAAGGCAAGATTGAAGGTAAAAGGTGCATAGGAAGAAAGAAAAAATCTTGGCTACGAGATATCAGAGATTGTATCCACACAAGAGGAAATGAATTAATTCATCAAGCTCAGAACAGAGAGCAATTTGCCATATTGATCGCCAACCTCAACAGAGAAGGCACTTAATATTAATTAATAATAATTAAAATATATATTTCGTCATTGCTAGAGCAGTCGAGAAAACAAGTATTCGGAATGGGAATAGACATAGGCGGTGGTAAATGTCTAACAACTATATTTTTCGCAGATGATCAGGTAGTCGTAGCGAATGATGAGGAAGACATGGACTACATGTTTAGAAAACTAAAGAAAGAATATGAAAAATGGGGCCCCAATATGAATACGTCAAAGACAGAGTATCTTAAAATAGGAGATGATAAAGAAGATCCAGAGTTAAAAATTAGAAACATAAAAACATGCAATGAATATAAATATCTCGAATCTATAATATCTAAAGAAGGCATTACCAAAAGAGACACCGAAAACAGAACGCAGCCGGGAAAAAAAGCGGTATTAGAAGGAGGACAAATACTGTATATTCTAGTGAAGACATAATTGAAACGAAACAAATAGTGTGGTATGGTCTTGTGAAGCGAATGAATAAAGATAGATGGCCAAAGAAAGCTTTAAATTACATACATAAAAAATACATAAATACGAGAAGCGGCCGAGGCTGTAGAAACCTCGCTTATATATACATATTAATTGGTTACAAAGTGCATAGGATTGATAGGTTGCAATGATAGGTTGCATAGTAACTTTCAGCTACTCTTAGTTCACGTTAAGCAACACGCGTACAAACAACGTAGCACAAAATTAATTAGAAAATTTACTAGTCAGTTGGATCTTAGTTTAGTGAATAGAGTATATTTATGTTCTTTTTGCTAGTATTCAAACCAAGATTTTAATTTTTTATTGTGACTAATTTTACAGATTCTTATTTCAACAAGAAATACAAAGAAACTTCCCAATAACCCAATAGCTAATAAAATAAATGCTCCTACAAGTTTTGACATCCCAATAGTCCTATAAAATCTATTTGCTACATAATTCGTGAAGAATGTTGCTTGAGACCCAGAGTCGTAAAGGTGAAGATATTTAAACAGGATATAGTTGGCAATGCCACTTTCGACGAATCTGGTAATGGTTTTATCAATTAGTTTAGTAAGAGGAGTATCTTTTTTAACGAAAAATACACTTCCGTGAGTTGCCACACATTGTTTTATCACTTTATAGTATTGTTTCGCCTCTTCTGGTAAAGTTACGATGTCTACAACATACTGGTTTTCTACAAGTGTCACGAAAATTGCGGAATTCTGCGAACGGTCTTCTATTCGCCTACCATAGACATGCAGGTTAGCAAGCTTTGTGTACAGAGTACTATTTATTAACAAAAACTCCTTTTTAGGTACTGTATTCGTCAATTTCCATGGAATTTTTAATCTAACCATATCCTGCAAATTGTTGACTACATTCGTGATGGGAGGTCGAGCTATTGTGCTTGTAACTGCAGCTGCGTAGAAAGTACCGCAGACTAGACAAGTATAAAACCATACAGTTAACAAACATTTTGCCGAATATAAATTATACAGCAACCGCAAGTTTATTCCAGCACCTGTAAATATATGTACAAGATCTAGGAAATATCTTGTTATATCGTTAAGCCGATGCTGAAAATAATTTAAAGACTTAAATATTTTTTCTGCAAGGCACAGAAAAAATGAACAAAATAAAATTAGACCTATGGTGGACCAAGACACAACGGAACGCAACGTGTAATATACAAATAGTATATCCGGGTACAAAGTGGGTTTCCTTACTAAAAAAGTAACACAGATTTGATGAGTAGATTTAGTTAATTCCAAATTTTTGTTATACGCATTGAGTGGCCATCTGGAGCATCCACAAATGTCTTTGGTTCCGGCCTCTACTTCAGGAATAGTGTTGAACCACATTGATCCGTCTGTAGTATCGTAACTGTAGACGGAGTAGTTTACTTGATCGTGGAGTGTTTCTTCCAAAAGAACCTTTTCTGTTCCATCGAATTTGTTGTTATCTGTAATATCCAAAGTAATATAAAGAGTAATTCAAAATCTAAAGTAAAATATATGAATTTTGTAACTGAAGTAAGAGAATGAAAGGCGAGATTGCAGTGACATAATGATTCTGTAAAAATAAACAAAGCAAAATCAGTTATATATCTTCAAAAGGATTTGTAATTTGTAAAGTTTGTTGCCTGTCAATTTTCGCGAATTAAATTTCGATAGCTAAATCACGAAACGTCTGTCGATAATTTTGTCAAAATTTCATAGGCGAAAATTACCAAAAGACAACAAACTTGAATAAAACCAGAAGAAAATTTTGCCAGTAAATAATTTTCTCTCGAATGATATTCGACAAGACTATTTCACGAGACAATTAATGCACCATATCAACGAAACATAGTCTTTATTTATTTGTTATCAATATTAAATGTACAATTATTATAAGAGTAGAAGGGTAGCCACTTGAAGACACTTTGACCTTTGACCCCTGATGTCACAAGCCCCATCTACATTCGTCCCCACTTCACGCTCAAGCAGCTTCGGTCATGCGAACTGCTTAAAATTTGTTAAAGCTGTTCAAGACCTGTTCGAGACCTGTTCAAGACCTGTTTAAGACCTGATCAAGACCTGTTCAAGATCGTTTTGAAGCTATTTTCTTGTGGCATTTTAAAGTAACTACTATTTAAATGGGAATAACCCACAATTAAAGGTTAAAATACGTTTATTGACGATTTTTTTAGAATGATTTCCGAAGTGGAAATTAAAATGTCAATAAACATACTTTAACCTTGAATTGTGGCTTATTCCCGTTTAAGTAGTAGTAACTGTTCAAGTTCTGATCTAGACCTGATCAAGACCTGTTCGAGACCTGATCTAAAGCTGTTCAAAGATTGGTCGTATACCTAATTTTACGATAAATAAATCTTCTTGAATTATTTGTCCTTGTTTGAGTTGTCTCTATTCACTTTGGATGTTTCTACGTTTCGTTATAAGTTGTCTTTTCAAATCTTTATTCATCGTAAAATGTAGGTATACGATCAATCTTTGAACAGCTTTAGATCAGGTCTCGAACAAGTCTTGATCAGGTCTTGAACAGGTCTTGATCAGGTTTTGATCAGGTCTTGATCAGGTTTTGATCAGGTCTTGAACAGGTCTTGATCAGGTTTTGAACAGGTCTTGAACAGCTTTAAAAATTTTAAGCAGTTGGCATGACCGGAGCGGCTTGAGCGTGGAGTGGGGACGAATGTAGACGGGGCTTTAGACGTCAGGGGTCAAAGGTCAAAGTGTCTTCAAGTGCCTACTTTTCTACTTATAAGCTATAGTAGTTTGCCTATTCTTTTCTACCATTCTACCAAAGCATGATTTTATGTATATTGACCTATAGAATTTGAGAACTGGAAGGTCCGCCTTCATTTGTTGTTCTGAGATTTTCGATCAGCTTCTGGTGGTAACTGGAATCCAATTGCAGATATGATTTTAGAAAACTTTCATTTTAGTGACCCGTTAATTTAATTAACTCCTGTTCAGAAACACCTTGCTTGAACAAAGCTGACACAGCTGAAGATCGATGAGAATGGTTTGTTATTTTATATTTTTTTGTGTCTATTCCTAGTCTAATTTTTTCAGCTGACATTTTTGTTCACTTAGATACGGTGTTGATGCCAAGTGGACAGTTTTTGAAACAAGATCCATCCTTCCAGTTGGGGTGATCGGTAAGAATGAGTCTGTCTGATAAAATCTTTGGTCCCTTTTTTCCATAGTTTCAAAAATAATCTAACTCCGCATAAATTTTCGTTTGGCTTTTGTCATGTTAAAGGCACAGTCCTCGAGAATTTTTGTTATGATAGTACATCTTTCAAGCGTAAAATTTCTCTAAAACTGGATCCAAATAGAGCATCGGGACCTCTGCGTGTTCAATGGGAAATTTTCTAAAACCAATTTTTTTAGTTCTTCACCTGACTGGCATTCAAATCTTGATTTTTCGTCTGTCTAAAATTGATTACGTCTCAATGACGTTTACCAAACTGACAACAATAGAATTACCAGACATCTTTGTGACGGATCTGTCATAATTTTGTCGCTGAGAAATCACGGGCAGGAAGGAGTTTTGTCAGTAGGAAACGTGGCGTTGCTATGACGTTTTATCAGTTAATTTTAAAGTCATAATGAATGAAAGCAGAATGATAATAATAAAACAAATGATCTGGATATTTACCTACTACCATATAGGGTGGACAATGGAATGTGTTGACTGTAATTTGAGATCTGAACTTTGGTATCCAGTTTGTCTTTTTAATCATCGGCGCCACTATTATAGAACTAAACTTCTTTCCGAAAACTAACTCTAGCGTTTGATTTGCTCTTAAAACATTAACTGCCAATTTGAAGCCCGCTGTAATATTTTGAAAATAATTTTCTTCGATAATTTCTACTACCGTGATAACAGTACATTCAATGGCCTTTTCATTAACTGCAACTGTTAGAAAGTCGGAAGAAAAACGAAAATTTGATTCTGCTGTTATTATTAATATAATTTTACCCCAAGAACGAAACATTTTAAGTACCTCATCTGTAGTACCAAGTCGTTCCAAACGCTCAATAGTTTCAGCTAAGATTAAATACTCATCACATACAAAACTAAGCATTTCTTCCGACATATTTAACTGAACAGTAATTCTTGGTATATTCGTTAATGTGAGAACTAAATTTATTTTTTGAGTTAATACCGTTGACAAATTTTCTTCATATACGTAGAAAATACAGCGACTAAAGTAGCTGTCAAATGTTGACGTCAGGAATTGTTCAACGGTCAAATATTTTGCTAGAAATTAAAATTGTTTGTCAAATATTGTGATATATTAACATATATAATACCAACAAATAACTTCAAACGTGCTAGAACAACATAATGAGATCAAATATTTAAGAGTGTTATCGTTTATACGCATAATTGATAGACTTAAAATATGCATTAAATATGCTTTTTTTTTTAAATATGCATTAAATATGCAATTTTTTTTAGAAAATATGCATGCTGTCAATGAAAACTATTTGTTCCAAAAGTCTATCTGTGTAAATATATTTGTAAATTGAGAAACTTATTTCCACATAAACGGATGTAATGGGAGCAAATTTTACATTCACAAAAATATTTGGTTCTAAATCTACTTCTTGAACAAAAATTACCAACAAGAACGTCAGCTAACTCAGTACCTCAATACCTTTCCGAAAACCATTTGTTTTTTTGAATTAGTCTTTCAAATTTTAAAAAAATATTTTTCCAGTGTCACCTTTAATATTTTGACAAGTTGATCTAATTTCTTTTATTAAGGGTATGTCTTCTACCGAGGACAACTTTGATGATTCTAATTGAGTAACAGTTTTTTGAAGCAAACTAAAATCTGATTTAATGAATGAAATTTTCAGCTGAAGAACGTTGTTTTTAAAAATTTGTTTAGCATCTAGCAGAGATTTTGGAAACTTTCATTCATTAAAGCATCAATTATATTTTTTAAATCTACGAAATAGTCCGAATAGAAAAAAAGGGCTTCCAAATACACTCGCGATCATAAAATCCGGGTCACCTCGAAAATTTCAAGTTTATTGAATATTTTGTATCTGGTGCAGTAATAACCTTTTTTTAGGCTAATGTACTTTTTATTTGTCATCAGTGTTTGTTTTGAAAGAAAAAAAAAACAGTTTTTTTATTGTTTTTATTGAAAAAGCAGAAAACAAACCAAATTGTTGATAAAAGAGACATACGAAAAAAGAATGAAAAATACAGAACGTGGTAAAACAGTGGAATTTCGATAACTAATATCGTGTATTGCCTCCCCTTGCTCTAATAACCTCTTGCAGATGACGGGGCATACTCTCAATTTTCTCCGGATTACATGTTGTGGTATGTTATTCCACTCTCTTACTAACAGATCCTTAAGCTCCTGTGCGTTGTTAGTAGGTGGTGTATGGGTTTAAATACGTTTTTTCAAATCGTCCCAGAGATGTTCGATGGGATTCAGGTCCGGAGACATAGCTGGCCAGGGTAACCTCGTAATTCCAACCTCGTCTAAGTATTGCATACTGATCCTGACAACGTGCAGTCGCGCGTTGTCCTGCATGAAAACGGCGTCTTCTTCAAGCCCTGTCATGGTGAGCATAACATATTCTTCCAGAATCTCCGTAATGTACCTTCGTGCAGTTAAGGACTCATTTTCGATGCAGGGTAATTCTGTGCGGAAGTCGGAAGATACACCTCCCCAAACCATAACCGAGCCTCCACCAAATGGCATTCTTGGAGCAATGCAAGCTTGTGAAAATCGTTCACCGGTTCTCCTCCAAACTCTTACACGTCCATCGGATCCAGTTAGGCAGAAACGGGATTCATCTGAGAATAACCCTTTGCTCCAATCATTAATTCCCCAATGCGCGTATTGTCGAGCAAAAGCTAGTCGTGCAACTCGATGCGCCCGACGAAGTGGCGGTCCTGTAGCCATTACCCGAGAATATAGTCCAGAAGAACAAAGTCTTCTCCTGACTGTTGCAACGCTCACATTGCAATTTCGTACTTCCTGTAGACAATTTCGATGCATAACCGCAGTTGAGGTCCGGTTTCGTAATGCCTGAAACGTAAGGAAACGGTCATCTCGTGCCGTGGTCGTGTTTCTTCGAGCAGGTCCCGGTCGTCTGGTTAACAAACCCGTCTCCTGAAAGCGTTGAAGCACTCATTGAACCGTAGAAAGGCTTACGCCAACAGTTCTTGCGATTTACCGTTGAGTATGACCGTCTTCCACAAGCGCAACAATGCGTGCCGTTTCAACAACATTCCAAGGGATTTTTGGCAAAAAATAAACAATAATAAACACTAATAATGGCACTAATACACACTAATGGTGGCAATAATAAACGTTTGTTTGTTGCGTTTAAACAGAAAGTCGAATCACAAATGAGACATTTAAAACAAACAGCAGTTACAGGTACCGTTCAATTTGGCAAGTGTATAGTTTTCCGCGAAATCAGCATTATTGGAATTCTTTGTTACAAAGGAAACCAATAAGGCGACAACAATTCTCAGAAACATGCATTAGTTTGTATTTGTGTTATTATCATTTAAAATAATTTTAAATTTTGGTCAAATTTTGATCATATATGGTGTATAAAAAAATTGATATTTCTTCTTGTACAAAACGTGATATTGTTGAAGAGTTTTTTTTTTTCTAATTGCTTGCATGAAATTAAATTGGATTGTAGTCAGATCTGATCGCTTAGAATATCAATCATTAAATGAGCGATATATCTTCCTGAAGAATCAGTAGTTTCTTCAACACAAACTTAGAAATAATTGTTACTAATATTAGTTTTTAAATTATCTATTACCATTATTAGTCATACCACTATCTATGGTTAGATAAATATTATTTAAAATCCGCAGTGCGAAATAAATTGACGTTTATGGATTTTATGCAATTTTTATTATCCTGTGGTTTTCCTCTATCTGATTTAACCTTGGTTTTTAAACAATTTTTTAATAATTTTCTTAGCAAATATCTTTTGTCAGCAGTTTAAAAGTTGTGTTGACCAAGATGATTGTATGATAATTGGTAGGATTTATTCTTAGAATTCCTTTTTTAATTGATATTGTAATTATTGATTTTAATTTAAACCTGCTAAAATAAATATATGATGACTAGAACCGCTTTTTGATGAAGCTACCCGTGACGATGCCATCTTGTGGCGTCAGTTACATGACGACGCCATCTTGTGACGGTCGCCTCAGCAATTTACTATAAAGAAAAAAGTATACAAGTATATACGACGAAAGTATAGAAGCGTTGCTTTAAGACATGCAAGATTATGCTAATAACCAGGCACCCCTTTTATAATGAGACAACTATCTTGGTGAAAAGAAAATTGAATTTTTCGAAAAAGTATTGACGTGCTTGCCGTTTATGTGCTGTTGAGGATATAGTTTAGAACAATATTTTTTCTTAATGATTTGTTTTCAGTCCACAATAAGCTACAAAAAAGTAAGTAAATCTAATACTTAGAAATAACTAAATAAAAAACAAGGATCAACAGCTAACCTTGTAGTGTATGATTTATCGCCAATAAGAAAATAATATATTTAAAAGATTTCATTGTTTAAATCAATTTCGTAGAAATACAGCAAGTAACTGATTTTTTAAAGGGGGTGCACATATAGTTAAATAGTACATTTAGTTATTTATTATTAACACGCAAGTAACAATTACTATGTTTGCTATATTGATTCAGTTGTACAAATAGTTATATACATTCGGTTGTACAAATAACGAAACAAAGTCAAATACACCGCTCAAAGCAGTTTACTTATTTTGTTATAAACATTAAAATAAAGAAAAATAAAAACCTAGCTACATTTTTCTTAATCGGTTTAAAACGGTTTATCTACGGGATCCTAATATTTTATCAGTCGTTTTAAGAGGATTGTAAATAAAGATGAAGTTTAGCCTCAAAATTGCGATTAAAAAAATCTGTTGTATAACCTATATGTCCTTCTGCCATTGTCTATCCAATAAGAAAATGGAGTTTAAGAGAAGACCAACTGGGAATTATTTCAGAGCCCGTTTGAAACGGAACTAAAGAATGTTGTATACTTGGATAACTCTTCGTGAGTCTTTGCCGCGTTTACTATTGCCTTCCATGTTTGTCGGTCCTGTGCCAGTAATTCCCATTGTCGCACTCCCATTTTCTTTAGATCTTCTTTGACTGCATCTTTCCACCTTTTTCTAGGCCGCCCTACAGACCTTCTTCCCTCTGGCCTTTCCCAGAACACATTATTTAGGTGATTGTCGTTACTGCGTATCACATGCCTTTTTTAAATAGAGCAATTAATACAAGCGCCAAAGCTTCTACCACCAAAAACGTATCTTTCATTCCTAAACATAGAAAAAAATCGATTTGAAGGGATGATGAATGTGTTACACAGTTACAGCTTAAGAAGAAATCGCTTAAATTGTACAAAACCTCATCTATTCTGAATAACTTTATCCAATATAAAAAAATAGAAGCTACAACTAGCCAAAAGCACCTGCATTAGCTATTAAATATAAAAGATGGTGAATAAATTGAACAACAAAAACACAAACATTACACATATTTTCCCTTCAGTTGCAGAAGATATTCTGCAAGTTACGTCCAACTTTTGTTGATAAACATATACCCAGGTACACCTTCAGAAGAACATTATTTACTAAAAAAGAATAACATCATCCGAACTGGAATATGCGACTAAGATATCCAAAAACACAACCCAATATCCAAATCAGATTTAGTATATTTTATTACAAAAATAGATATGCTGGCCAAAAAATTACTACTGCATATTTATAACTATCTTATCATGAACACAACAAACTCTTATCAAACACAAAAAATAAGAACCACTTTATATCCCATATTTATTCTCAAACAAATAGTCAGAAATTGCGGAAATAACGGCAATCCATCACTGCTTGGAAGAAATAAAAAGGCAGGAAAGAACGTTCTGTTCAGTTTCCATCTTGACAGATAGTCAGGCAGCGCTTAAGGTACCCAATTCTGTAGAGGTCAATTCTAAGCTAGTATGGGATTTCATGTGTGTCCTAAATAAACTAGGAGACCGTAGCAAGGTTACGGTAGCCTGGGTACCGGGGCACGAGCTTCGTAAGGGCAATGAAAAAGCAGGTTAAATGGCCAAACAAGGCTCATCAATGCCATTTATTGGACCAGAACCCTTCTGCGGCGTTGCAAAGTCAATAACAAGAACAATTACAAGGAAGTGGGTAGCTCACAAATCTCTGCAATGGTGGAGGAATTTACCAGGACAAAGACAGGCGAAACAGTTCATTACAGAATATTTGCCAAAATTTACGGTAGATCTAATAAGCACAGGCGAAAAAACAATCAAAGCCATAGTAGGTGTTCTAACAGGGCACTGTAAGCTGAATGCCCACTTGACGCAGATGGGATTATCAGATGATGACCTGTGCAGATTCTGTCACTTAGAAGAAGAAACAGCAGAGCACATTTTATGTCATTGTGACAGTCTGGCAAATACGCGGTTTTTGCATTAGGAGAAGACAATCCACCGGTAAATAGCTACATGGAAGGTACAATCTCGAAGCTACTAGACTTTATAAAAAGGTTTAGGCTAGAGAATGTTATCTAGGACTAGAGGACGACAATAAATCTAAAAAGGTCGCAGTGAAATAGACCAAAAGGCCACCTCTCTAAATCTAATCTAATCTAATGGTCATATAGAGCTCTTATATCAGTGCCAGTAACATCAAAATTATTCAAAGTTTCCAGAACATTGTAAATGCGCCATGGTACATAAGAAGTAGCGCTCTAGATAGAAACAAAAGTGTAGAAATGGTCGAAGAGGGCATTAAAGTAGTTGCAAAGCAGCATGAAAACTTCATAAACATCTAAACGTAGAGGGTATTCAACTCCTGGAATAGCATGGAGTAGAAAGAACACTTAAAAGAACTAAACCTTTTAAGTTAGTGTAAAACCTTTTGAGTTAGTGCAAACGGTTTATGTCTAAAAGTCATGTGCATGGTAAGTGCTATGTTAACGCTACTTAAAAAAAAATAAGGAATACCATTGCGGAGAACTCAACTAACATTACTTTTGAGATTGTTAATAGAAAAAATTTTCTCGTTAGTCTAATCTTTTGTGACTAGTTGTAAATAACCAAGGTGTCTCTTAGGTGTTCTTTTAACAAAAAAAGTTTCTGTGACATGTCTTCAAATAGTATGCATTAAAATGCATTTCAATTTTTGTCGATGGGACACTCTGATCAAAAGGTATAGAGTTTTTACCGTTGAGTTAATAAAATTTTTATTTAAAATTGATTTCTCACGCATAACTGACATTCAAAACCGACGTTCGCCTCAAGCGTTGTTTTTGAGAGAACGATTCATTTTACACAAAAAGTGCTAATAAGAATTTTTGGTCAAAATTATATTACATCAGCTACATTTTTATTTGCAACATTTTTTCTACGACCTACAGATTCTTGGTAAATCGATTTTTTGACCACAAAAAAAATATGTACTTTTTTTCAGCACCAAATTTAATCTAAGATTTGAACATACTGTCACAGATGCTTGCTCTACTTATATTTAAATAAGTTTAAGAATAAAAAGTAAAAAACAGATTTCTTCAAGATCTATTCTAATGGCCAAAAAAAGTTTACAAACGAAAGCCTTTTTTGATTTGGTGAAAAAAAAAACCCGAGAAGATATAATAACATTTTGTTTTAATCTCCAAAAAAATTTACCTCTTTCCAATATTCCGGATTAAATTTGTTATCATAATAGACAACTTTGTCTTTACAATTATACAGTCAATGTCGAATGCTCAAAAAACCAAGGGGAGGTAGTACAGGGGGACCTGTTTATCAACACTATATGAATAAATCTAAATCAGTCACAAAAAAAGAATGAAAATATGTACCAGTTTTGTCCTGGTATAATACCAAAATAAAGTTAATAAAAAAAAAAATCGGTTGCCTGTAAAGTCGGTTTTACGGGCGAAGATTTTACGTGACAACGTCTTTTTCTCCGTAGAATATTTATTGATATGAATATTATTAAATTGCACAATAGGAACAAGGAATTGAATGAAAATAAGAATTGCACAAATTTTAACTATAGAAATATATTTTGTTTACTAAAACATTGTACATGTAAACTTAAACTTAACTAATTTCTATTTGAGTGATTTTGTTGAGGATAGGACGATGATAGGAGAAATAGCATCGTACCAGCGGACCGATCATGTTTGAGTGGGAGAGAGACGCAAGGCATTCGCCGGTCCGGCGGGCCTCTCTCTCGTTCGGTGACTCATCGTAACAGACGTGAGCGGGCGTTACACTTTTTCATGACTCCGAGCCACAACCTAATTTAAGACGTTGTCACGTCAATAATAATAAGTACAGATAATGTTATGTGACGTTCACTTCTGATTATATATATTTTAATATTTTTAATTTTAAAGAATCAATTTGAAAATAAAAACACTTATTCAGATCGAAGGTTCAAATTTTTGCTAAATAAATTTGAAATTAATTAAAATTTGTAAATGTGAATGGTAAAGTTGAAAATTAAAACATTTACTAAAATTGGAATTTGAAATTCTTGCTAAACACAGTTAAATTCTAACTCCGCGCGTGGTGATTGGTCGGTTTAGTTCGTTTGTTTGGTCGCCCTGTTTTGACAGGTTAGAAGTTATAATTTGTTATTTTAAATGTTTGACTAGCAATACGCGCTGTTTCTTCTCAATCGACTGAATTACGATTGATTGCAGAGTGATTTAAACTAATAATTTACTTAACACTATCAACATTTGTCAATAGTATGACATAACCTATAAACTCAGTTTCTCAACTTTTGTGTCAATCTAACAATTAATCAATCAATCATAGTTTACGATAATGAAATATTAGTGTACAATTATTTACCTTTATTGTTGTAGTTGTTGTAAATGACGAATCTAAGCACTCAGTGATGCCACTCCTCACGATTTATCGTGAGATCTCACGAATTGAAGACAAATCTCACGATCTCACGATTAAGGTCTTACATCTTACGATTTTTAATTTTTTTTTAAATTTCAAGTGTTTCTAATAAAATGCATGGGAGGAAATCAGCTTTTTTTAGATTGTCACCTTCAAATATCCATAAATTGACTGTATTTTTGTATCAAAGTGGGCTACTCCAATTAACTCAATTAATATACACAAAATAATATAAACAAAGCTTAAAAGGTTCTTTATGCTTTGAAAGTGGTTTATAAACAACTGAATTGTAATGTATATTTTACCGCCTTTAATAAATATGAAGTATAGACTGAATTTTGTGTAAAGAACAAACATTGAACAGACCTAATAGTAAAAACATATTGATTTAAGTGTGAATTTGAGATAATGTGCTGACAAAATGTTAAATCCTAAGAAAACAAAATTATGTTTTTATGTATATTCATATCATATATGTCTTTAGACACAGTTAATAATTTTCATTGAAGTTTAAACTATAAAGAATGTTTACAATCCAACTTTAGCGATTCAACGCGCCTAATTCTCTAGTGCCGCGCGCAGCGGACCGATCATGTTTGAGTGGGAGAGAGACGCAAGGCATTCGCCGGTCCGGCGGGCCTCTCTCTCGTTCGGTGACTCACTGTAACAGACGTGAGCGAGCGTTACACTTTTTCTTAAATGACTCCGAGCTACAACCTAATTTAAGACGTTGTCACGTCAAAATAAGAAAAAACAGTTGATGTTAGAAAATTGTTAGAAAAACATTATGGCTTAAACCGGAAGAGTATTGAAGAATTAAGCTATTTAAAACACGTTCTAGAACCAGACAACTTTGGAAAACATCCACCTGTAGACAAGTTCATAAATAATTAGTTTACTTTCAACAACATTAGTAGTAAAATAAACAGGTTGCCCTGCTTTCCTGTTTATCGACATGACATGAAAAAATATAAATAGTCACAAAAAAAATAGAAATATGGACCAGTTATGTCCTGGTATAATACCAAAATATAGTTTACAAGTAAAACAAGAAAAATCAGTTGAAGTTAGATAATTGGTAGAAAAATATTATGATTTAAACACAGGCGTTTAAAATAGCTTAATAGTTTAGGTGTTTTTTTAACAAAAAAGTTCTTATCGTATATCTTCAAATGTCTTCATACATTTTGTGTTAAAAGTGAATTCAAAACTTTAAAATTCATTCATTTTTGTGAAATGGTTGATAACGGCGATAACAAAAGTTCAACTAAAAAACTGAATTATTTGCAACCCAATGATCACGCGCAGATTTTCACAATCAATAGTTGAGTTGAGACATCACATCCTTCGCACAGAATCCGAACGGAGTAGATGGAAAACATGGAAAATGCTATTTCCCGCTACGTAGCATTTTCCACTTGCTGTTTGTAATAGGTCTGTGATATAAAGCTCAAAATGTATTGGTTAGTAGAGTAGTTTAAGATTTTTTATAAAGGTAAGAAGATGTTTAGTACTTTATTACTGAAAATTGCCGTAAATACATAATTATTACAAATTGTAATAATTTTCAGATTTATGTTTATATATTTGATTTCAGATGTTTATATTGTTGGATAAATGAAAAAGACAATTTTAGAACATTAGCATTAAAAGTCTTAGAAGATCGTTTTATTATCTCTATGTTTTATTATCATTTTCCTGGATGTCATTGATTCTGCTGTAGTTATAATATTATAGAGAAATAAAGTAAAAAAAAACATGTTTGGGATTTTGGAATAATCCAGATATCTAGCATATTTTTTAGTTAATAAAGACCTATATAAAGAAAACTTAAAAAGGGAAGTATTTGAATTAAAGTTTTGTCTTTTATAACATTAAAAGTTATCAAATTAATTTTATAACTCTGAAAACTACAAAATAGGGCAAAGTTATTATTTATTTATTACCTTAATATTTTTAGTTAGTAAAAAATCCTGCTAGATACCTAAATTAATGCAAAGTCTCGAGAAAAACTTACTTCACTGGATTATAGTTTTAGTAATTCTTTGTTTGAACACTTTCTTCTTCTTGTAGGGCCTATCCATTTCGGATATTGGCGACCATCATTGAAATCTGTATTTTGCAAACTGTTTCTCGGAAAAGATTTGTGGTTTTTGTGTTAAACCATGTACGTAGGTATTTTTCAGCTAGGAAATCCTTTGCCTTCCTGGTTCTCGTTTTCCTTACAATTTTCCTTGTAGAATTAATTGCAGCAACTCATATCTCTTGCTCTTCCTCATGATGTGATCGAGATATTCGATTTTGGCTATTTTAATTATGGTTAACGACTCTTTCTTGTTGAATTCTTAATAAAACGTCCTGATTAGTAACGTGGTCGATATAGGATATCTTCAGGATTCGACGACAAAGCCATATTTCGAAAGCCTCAATTTTCTTGCAGGTAGCGTATGTGAGAGTCCACGACTCAACTCCGTACAATAGTATAGGAAAGTTATAACATTGTAGTAATATGATTTTTATGGGTATTGATAAATCATGGCATTTGAATAGCTTAGCCATTTTTTGAAATGCACATCTTACTTTCTCTAGCCTACATTTTATTTCTAGGAAATGGTTCCAATTTTGATTGACGTTCGTACCAAGGTAGGTGTATGTTTTTACTCTTTCTATTGGTTGACCATTTACACTGATTGTTCTGTCCTTGTTTCCTTATCTTTTAGTCTTCTTATATCACATTTTTTGTTACTATTTTTCTTTGTAAACTTTTAAAATCTGAATCTAAATTTACCAATAACAATAATATGATCTGACGATACGTCAGCACCGGGTTACCCACCGGGGTTAAACACTTTAACCATAGCATAATATAGTTGACTATATATTTTTTACTTCATCTTTCTGGATATTTGTCGGCCTTCCTTTTATTTTAGCCCTCACAGTATATGTGATAACTTATAATATATGTATTTGATCACTTTTTAACCTATATTTTGTCTATAAGTTTTTATCACTTCATAAGACTTCTTTGTCTTTTTAAGGAGATAAAATAAGGTATGAGAAAAATTGCAAATGCTGAAAACAGAGCATTATCTAGTTTCATTAATTGTATTGCCATCGCACATGCATTCAAATCTTTTATACGGGTACTTTTCTTTAGGAATTACATTTAGAACGGCACTGACACTGGCACTTTCTACAAAATCAGTGTTGTTATCTTACGCAATATTTCAACCACATTGCCCCAAGGACGCCACATCACTATTTAAAATAATTATATTACAGCAAACAACACTTTATACTCTAGTAACGAACTGCTTCCCAACTAAAACGCTTGTCCTACTTAAGGTATAAGTAATAACTTAATATATGTTACTTCGACTATACTGGAAGATCGTACAACAGTAGCTGTAATGAATATAAAAGCATTTAAAATGCTTTGCGTGCTTTGTTGAATGGAAAAAATTATCAGTTTAACATTAGCAGCTTAACTAAAATTAATAAAATAGCGGCGTGCGACTCAGTTTATATATTGATGCCTGACATGAAACTCACTAAACCAAAGAGTAGAGTTCTTCTAGAATATTCATTTTTCTCTCATTATATGCTACCTGTGTGCTCTAGAATAGTATCGCACTAGGTGTACGATAAATTACCGATACCCTAATTTAAAAATAATTTAATAAGATTATTAAAATAGTTATTTCAAGAATTGTCTGCTTTTACGCCCTAGGCTTATAGGCATGTATATAGGTATAAGGACTTAACACTTTTAAGTGTATGAGGACTAGTGTTTGCACTTTCTGTTAAGGATTTAATGTTGCGGTTTATTTTAGGAACGGGCTAATATAAAATAAGATCCATTTTTGAGTGCTAGGTGTTTGAATTTTGTAAGAAACATTTGTTGAGATGGTGGAATTTGAAAGAAAGTGTTCTGCCGAGATACATTTAGCTGACAATGCTTTACCAATACCCATACAGATATTTTTGTGGAAACAAGTTGGGTGAGTATACTCTAATGTTATAAATTAGACTGCGTTATAGCTCTCTCTCTTACTTAGTTTATATTTCCAATTAAACTGTCCACATAAGAATTAGTTGTTCATTTATTTTTGTTATTACATTTTTTTTCCAATATGCGTTGATTTTTCTTTGTTAAACTTTTCATTTATTGTTTTAATTCACTATAATAATTTTTCTTGATGGTAATTTTCTTCATTCATCTATTTATTGCTGTTTAATATACACAAACTGTTAGTGTACTTAATTTGATTTAAAAGTTCACCCTATCGTATTATATTGCAATCAATATTATATTTAGAATTGAAAATAAACCAATACTCAGTGCATTTTGTGTCACAGCTACTTAAATTGAAGCAAATATTAATAAACATCGATTGAGTTCTTTTCAGTCTGTAGTGTCCACTTCTGATCATAGTCCTCCCTCAGTTGTCTGCATTTATTTACTTACTAACTAACTTACTCTTTGGCGTTATAACCCTTTGTGGGTTTTAATCGACTTAACAACATGCCCTCATTCGTCTCTGTCTTGGGTAAGCTCGATCCAATTCCCCACGCCCATATACCATACTGCTATATTATCTCTCCACCGGAGTCGCGGTCGTAAACGTAGTCTTTATCCAGTAAAAGCTTCTTCCTATACCAGTCTTACTATTCTTTCTTTAGAAGTTCTTTGAGCTCTTTGTTAGATCTTATCCAATATCGCCTTGTTGCCCCATCAAGCACAGGCCCAAAGATCTTCCTTAGGATTTTCTTTCCCAAATACGCAGTCGCTCTTCGTTTGCCTTTGTTATCGTCCACTTTCGCTTCCATACATCACTACGGGTAATATGACTGTTTTATATAGTTGAATCCTTGAATGTCTTGTTATTTGCTTCGATTTGGAAGAATTTAGAAGATTTAGAAGAACTTAAATATATAGAAAACCTTAACAGAGAGAAAAAATTTAGGGCATTCAGTGTGACCTATTAAGAATAAGGCAAGATGTACTAAATCGATGGGTGAAATACTTTAACCAGGTACTTAATATAGAGAAAGAAGAAGAAAATCTGGAAGACGAAAAATATGATGTATGCGAAACAGATGAAAGAGAAGAAGAACCACCAACGATTGTTGAACTTTAAGACGCAGTTAAAAAACTAGCCAGAAACAAATCACCCGTAATAAATAATCTCCCAATTAAACTATATAAAAAAGGTGACCACGATACCACAATGGAACTACAGTAACTCATAAAAGAAATATGGACACAGAAATCCCTTCCACTGAAGTATTGGAATACTTTGCTCCATGCACAAAAAAGAAGATATCTTTGAATGCTCTAACCACAGAGGAATTACGCTTGTAAATCTTCTTCTTCTTCTTCAAATGACACTACAACCCTTTGTGAGTCTTGGCCTGCTTAACAATGTTCTTTCATTCTGCCTTGTCGGATACTTTCCTTCGCCACTGCCTGATGTTCATGGTTTTAAGATCCTTCCTCTTGTTCTGTTTCCTTGGGGCTTCCATCTCTGGACTACTTTTACAGCTCGATTATCTGGTATTCTTTTTAGGTGACCAAGCCAGTTTAGTCTTTGTGACTTTACAAATCTAACAATATATATGCGCTCTGCATTAGTTTATCCAGCTAGTGGTTCATTTTAATTCTCCACGAACCATCGCTGCATTGGGTTGTTCCAAATATCTTCCTTAGTAAATGCAGCATATAAAGTATTTTCTACAATACTATGCCACTCTAGGGCACCATATGTAGAACGAATATTACGAAAATGGCTCTGTTCAGAGGTGGTAAATCGACAATTTATCAGATTGCAACCCCGACAGATTTTTGAAAAAAGACCGGAATATGGAAAGACCTATAACAAAAATAACTCAGTTCTCGATATTTTGATTTAAGTGATGACATGCTTTTTTTCTATATCTAAGATCTAATAATTGTTATATTTTGTCTCCTCTTATAGCTCATACAACATGTAACAATACTTTTAATGATTTTAGACCATTTGTGCGTCCAAAATTGGGTAAACTTCATGAGGCTTCTTGCATGGTAAGTACTTCTTGTTTGGAATTCAACATTTTTCTTAGGTTTCTTAAATCTCACTTGTGACGAGTAACTTTACTAGACATCAGACTCAGTAAAACACAAGTTGAATCTAAATTAAAATATATTTAATATAAATAACAAAATAAAATTAACTTCACAATATAATAAAATTGGCAGCGCTACGATCCTGCTGTTAATATCTACGAAAAAAAAAATTGGCGGTACTAGGATAATTGAAGCAAAGGACGATGTATTAGTTAATACCCAAACACCGGAGAAGACTAATCAATAGTGATTCTAGGTTAAAAGTGGCCAGTGGATTACTACTCGATACGATCAAGGAGTGGAAAATGATCAATCAATACTTGGTAGTCGACGGAAAGGACGGTTGATCTTTGGTGACTTGGACTAGGACTAAAGTTAGGAGCTCTTACCAGATCAGTACTCTAGCTTGGATTCCCAGGATGGTTGGCCTTTGATCAATACTCAAAGGATCGTGGTTAGAGTTCTTACTAGATCAATTCTTCGGTTTGAACTCGATTCTCAGTTGCAGGGGACAGCGTCTTATATCGTTAGCAGTGTTCCATCTTCAACGCTCATCGATGGCAGTGGTAGCTTGTCGGTTGAAGTGCGTGCGAATAGAGAGATGGCAAGCTGGCGGTAAGCGTTGGCGATGCCATCGTTACACACCCTTCTCTTTGATAAAAAAATGTAGCATACATATTGTTTATGGTACAGATTTCTATGTGTGATCTTTATCCTTTGGATGATAACCCATTTCATAAACCGATCTTGAATGACTGATAAGCAAATGTTTTTTTTGTAGATCTTGGGAATGGTCACATTAAATCAATTGAAACAGTATGCCAAGGCTTTTTTACTGCTGGTGGTATCTGCGGTGTTTTATACTAAAGGTATTTCTTACAGTTTTTAACATAGTGGGCTATTTGTTTGAACATCTTACCAGTAGTATTTTTGCGATATTCATTTGCAGTCACTATTCAGTTCTTATCCGGTTTCTATTCAGATTTGGTTCCTCTTCGGTTATTCTCTCTGTAAATTACATTGAAAAATCTGTTCTGTTGTATGTAAATTACTATAAAAAATCGTGGTATGTAATACTGAGGCTGATATATTTCATCCTTGGACAGGCAATGTATCCAAGACGTACCTGTCATGGCACCAATTACTGAGTCTGTGTCTGGCGTTGCTGGAAGAAGCGGCATTTTACTTTTGCTCGAAAGCCAATTTGTAACGAGTAGTTCTATTAAACATCAGATCACACTTTAATATTTATTATAAATATTTTACAATTTTTACTAAATGAATATTTCTTTAGTTTTGCCAACACGCCAGTACAGGACATCACGTAAGTACATATTTTTACCTAAAAAGACCATAATTTTTTAATAAATAAAACCAATTCGAGTGAGTTTTATTCGTATACGTTGTGTAACCAAACTTCTTTTTTTGGTGTAATACGATATGACACGTCTATGCGTTTATACACCACATTTCGAAAGCTTCTACACGATTCAGAATTTTTGCTTCAAGTCACCAGGTCTGAATTCAGTATATCAGGATGGGTCATGTGTAACATTTTAAGACCTAGATTCGTAGGCGAGACCTACGAATTTTACGAAGGAATGAGGAGTTTGCCGAATTGCTAAATTCTCCAAAGACAGTTTTTCACCACTATTCTTCTCTTCACTTCTACGTGACAGTCCTATTTGTTGCTCAAGAAAGCTCTAACTTATTTGAATTTTTTAACCCGTTCTACGACTCGATTAATTTTTTTTAACTCAAAATCATTATTTTTGCTAATATTTGTTTAAGGTACGTTTATTTTAGTTTTTAATCCACGTACATTTTGATAGTAAGTTTCTAGTTTTTGTTTTGGATTGACTTAGATGAAATACCAGGGGAAGGTCCTATTTTGGGTTCTATTGTCTACACTGCACTGGGAATTCGGTTGTGATTATTTAACAAAAACATTTTCTCACTTAATTTTACGGTCTTTGAACTTAGCTTGAGGCAAGTTGTATCAGTCCTTTTCTTTTGGAGTAAAGCCAAAGCTAGGAAAAACTGTCTTTCTTTAAGTTTATAACAATTTTTCATTAGGTTTTTAACTGTGTCACTGAATTCAACATCATTTTTATTGCTCGAAAATGACTTACCAATTCTGGATGCCTTCACTATTGTAGGTGGATTTTCTGACATTAATGACAATACTTCACTAGCTTCCCCTTCATATACATTATATAGAATGGTATTATTGACTTGATTTTGTATCAATATCAATATCTGTATCAATAGTTCATATCCTGCATTGTCCAATGACTTTTGATCAAATCAATGAAGCAAATAAAGATGACTTCACTTTTGCCATAATACTTTTGAAGCGCCAGCTTCCTAAAAAAAAGGTGCCCCTCGTGTTTCTAAGCCACTTTTGAAACCAAATTAAGTCTTCTATTCTTTCTTCAAATTTTGTTAAATGTTTTTAATCTATGTTTCAGTTTCTTAGCCACAAATATGGTGTTTTTTTTGGTGTTTTGCAACGATAGTTGATTTCAGCCAATGTGGCGGTTTTTTACCCGTATTTAAGAGCACAATGATTTACGTTAATTTTTTTTTATGATTTTTTTAACCAACCTTTTTCTTTAGATTTTTTAATTGACTTAATACATTGTATACATTGGTTCATTTATTTTGATGTTTCAGGAGTTAAAAGAAGCTTGTAAATCTTTTGAAAAAGTTCTAGTTCAAAACATAAAATCGGGTTTAAAACCAGATTTAACTGATGCCATTAAGTCCATTCCAAGATGGCGTCTAATTCAGGCTTCTTTACCACATGTCATGCATGCTGTAGCGTCTATTCTTTATAACAGGTAAATATGCGCATGAGAATAATTTTTTCACCCGCTTTTGTCTAAATTTTCTTGTATGTGTAGCTACAAATTGTTTTTTTGTTTTAACTGATGTTCAATGAACAAAAATTATGGAGATAGTCGATTTCTATAGAAAATCTCCTGCATAGCGCACAAGTTAATATTTATAGCAGAGTGAGCGCTTTTTAAAATTTTCGACACCTAACAAATATTTTTAGTTCAGATCTACAATATAAAGAAACTAATATGGAAAAAATCATCTTTCAATCGATGTCTTTTTCTTCCTCTTGTATTATTTATAGGCAGCTGTTATTTTCACCCATTTGATAACATTAAAATCTAAAAACATTGAATGATCCATGTATATTCGTCCGTTAAAATATCTCCTCCGTTATTAGAATAGATATATAAAATATATATTATAATAAGCGAGTCTTCTCCAGCTGGCCCCGTTTCTCGCATCCTAATTTCCAGCGTTTTCTGTCAAAACAATCTTCAATTTTTAAATCTCTGGCCGTCATCGCATCTTCGACATTTTTTCTCGATGACCGTCTTGGTCTACCTCGTTTTCTTCTAGTGGACTGAGTCCATTTTTCTATCTTTTTTGGACATCTATTTTCAGGAATTCTCTGCAGGTGTCCATACCAGTTTAGTCTTTTGGCTTCGATAGTATCTATTATGTCTAGGTTAATTTCCATTTCTCTTCTAATGTCTACGTTCCTCATCCATAATTTTTGATTTGTATATTTGATTGATTTCCCAAAAATCGGCACTGTACAACTCAATACTTTCTATTACTGTTTTATAAATTCTTCTTTTATTTTTTTGTTATTTTATTATTCCACAATAGTCCGTGTAGATGTCTAGTGGCTGCTCTTGCTTGGCGAATCCTAGAATGTATTTCTTCGTTACTCCCTGCTTTTAATGTTATTTGGACTCCTAAGTATTTAAAGGTTTCAGTTGATTTTATAGTTCCCATTTCAATTTGTAGGCTTTCTGATTTTTCTCCTATAACTAAATACTCAGTTTTTTGTATTTTAAATGTAAGGCCCTGTTTCGTGTACTACTCCTCCAGTTTTCTAAGCATATAGTCTATATCGCTCTAGTCTTTAGCTAGATTGGCTTGGTCGTCAGCAGAGTGTATCATGTACAATTTCTAGTCTTCGATTGGAATGACCATATTGCAGAATTTTTTTCTCCACACTGAGAGCGCCTCATTCAGATATATTTTGATATATACCGTTTTCATATCACTTCCAGTTAAAGAAAACCCAGAACTTTCATTAGTTGTTTTTGCATTTTTCTAAAAGGAAGTTTCATCAGTCACAACGTCTGCGGTAGCCGTTTACTATGCTGGTTATACTATTTATTTTCTTTGATAAGCTCTTTAAGTTGTAAGTTGGTTGGTACTTTGCGCTTATATCAACATAATTGAGCTTTGACATACAATTTTGGAATTAGTTTTACACCATAAAATTTCTGTAGCGAAAACGTATTATATAAATAAGTCTTTATTATTTTAGAATGAGAGACGGAAATATACAAAACTTGGGAGCAGTGGAGACCAAGTTACTCTATACTTTACATTGGATAATTCTGGATGCAGTTGACGAATGTGCGGACGAAGATTTTGAACAAGGAATTTTCCATTTGTCCCCATTCTATTATTTATTCTCAATACCAACTATAACGGTACGTAAATCATTAACTGTTCAATTATAATCGTATTTTGAGACAACTATACAAACAATAAAACCTTCAAACAACTTTTTTGTTTAAAATTTACAAATTTATTAGTTTTTTATTTTTGTAGCTCTTTGTCTATATCTTCGCGCCAATCTGCCATAACTTAAAGGAATCAGATTTTCAAAATTTTCGCCTCGAAAACGGCTTAAAAATATGGCAAGCTATGTGGGAATTTCGTCATCCAGATGCTCCTTGTTTTGTCTCCCACTGCAAGCCTAAACCGAAGTTCCTCAATGGAAAAAATTCAAAATACAAGCAACAGTTTGGAGATGTATTTGTTGGCAGTGAGTACAAATTTGTTTGATGTCTCATCTACTAATATTTTATTTTTCATGTCTCATCTACTGCTATTTTTTATTTATTACATATTATGTAGTCTGACATTATTACATAATATGGAGACGACTGGAGTATTTATAAATATGTTTATAAAATTTAGGATTAAAAATAAAGTAAAAGGGTTAAATAAATGAGTAAAAACAGAAACCACGAAATAAGCGAGTACACACATATATTTTCTTGTAGTGTAAAGTTGTACAAATATATTATATATAAATTGTACAACAAAAACATATTTTAAGTCTAAATCATATATTTTGTGTTTTAAACAATATAAAAAACATTGCTTTTTTTATAAAAAAATGTTTATTTTAGCATTTAGATTTCCACTTCGAAATTTTGATAATGATATCGGACGTGAACATCGAAACGTCAACTTTTTTCTCTCTTTTATGTTCTACACCATTTATTTTGCTTCCTGTCATACTTTACTCCTAGTTGGGAGTATTTCTTAACCTAATCGAAAGTTTTTTCTTTTTTCCCTAGTAGTTATATCCCGCGTAGTTTCTCTGTTATCATAGAGCATTAGAAATGGACAGAGAATAAAAAAACAAAAACTTAGAGAAAATGTAGTAGTTGAGAAGAGAAAAATGTTTAAAGAGGCTCAACTCCTGAAAAATCCCCATCAGACTCAGAATTATCATCAATAAAATCACTATTACTGTCTTTCTGAAGGTTAATTATTATTTAATCAAAAACTAAATCTACGACAGGTTCCTTTTCCATAAAAATCTATTCGAAACGTTTAGCGTGTTTTTTACTCTTCATTTGAAAATGTTTAAGAAAAGTCATCGCAAAAACGATTCACACAACTAAAGTCAAAGTCAACTTTTTCTCGGCCACGTCTTTCTTAAGAGGTGCCCACACTAATTCTACGGGATTGAGATCTGTATGATAAGGAGGCAGCCTTAACACCAAGTGGTCACTATTACAATATTCTATCAATTTCATACAGGTTAAATCTGAGTTTATGGCTTTTTACAATGCTGTAAAATTCGATTTTTAATATAACTTCTCAAAAAGGTTGATTGCGTCATCTCAGCAAGTTTTTTATTACAGTTTTCGTTAAACTCATATTAGGACATTTTTAGCTTGCACGTTGTGATACGTAATGCATTTCGTGGAGGAAGATTGGGAATAAACCTTTCCTAAAGCCATTTTTTATAATTTTCATAATTTATTTCACTGTGATAGTCCCTTGATTTTGTGTTTAATTTGAATTTCCAACAAGCATTATTTACAAAATGGTTTTATCCACCTGCAGTCACTATTATCAGTCTCTCACCTCGTAGCTCATAATCGGAGTACGTAATCCCCCATTGGAGTGAGTATGGAAAAAATGAATGTAATTTTCGTCCATGAATATTATAGGTCGGTTCTCTTCTCTGTATTTTTTACTATCTCAAAGAAATTTTCTTCCCAATTTTTGGATTTAGGTTTTTTTCATTAAAAGTGTTTCATTATTTTTTGTTTTTCTTCAACAAAATCCTATATTCCTTATTGCTTTTCTCATAGATTCATACAATACATTGTAGTTGTATTCACTTAAAAATTTTCTCTGTATTCGTCGTAGAGCTTGAACCTTTTTTTCGGTATTACAAAAATTAGTAATGGACGAAGCACCCTTTTGTCGTACTCATCTTACTTGGATTTTAAAGCTGACCTATTTGTTTTTATTTGGTACTATGGTAAATGATAAACTTTAATTTCCTCGAAATTGTTTTTATGGTGCTTAAACCTATACCTGTTCATGTTGCAACAAGTTTCTGCACTTGTTTTAAGTCTTAGAGGTACGTTGTCTCCTACTCCTTGGTTAAATGTCATTGTTCTTCAAGAAAACTCTGACGCAGTCTGTACTGACACAAGTTTACAGGTCGAGTTGTTTACTTCTACTTATTTTCGGTAATTTTAATGCGTATCAAGTGATTGTCGCGAGTTTAAGATTTCGAAAGTCGTTTCTAGATTTGACAAGTAATACGCTGCATATAAAGAACATTTAAAAAGATTGGATATTTTGGTTGGATGGTCCATATTGAATGGATGAAAGGGAAGGTAAAACCAAAGAAAAAATTCAACAGAAAACATTGGGAAGACTCAAACTAAGATATATGAAACAAGTAAAAAATATATGAAAACATCAAAAATTACCAACTGGAAGAACAAAACAAAGAACGTATCAGAATGAAAGAAAATTCTAGAACAAGCAAATGTCCACAATGATGATGATGATCAATATATTGATCTAATGATAATCTTGTACTAATTTATAAATTGAATTCTTAATGTTGTCATCTTAGTTGCTTTGTCGTATTTAATTTCGATAAAAAACACCAAAATACTTGTAATCAAACCTACACCTAGTATTATGAACGCACCTATAATTTTGGACATTCCAATATTTGTGTAGAACCTATTTTCTACATAATTACTAAAAAAGCTTTCATGTGCAGCTGTTCCGTAAAACTTATTTAAATTTTTTAATATCAAATAACGGAAAATACCACTTTCCACAAACTTCGTTATAGTCTGATCCAGCAGTTTGGTTAAAGCAGAATCTTTTTTAACAAAAAATACACTCTCGTGCGTTGCTACACAAGGTTTAACGACTTTGTAGTATTTTCGATCTCTTTCTGGCAAAGCTTCGAGGTCACTAACGAAGTGATTCTCTATTACCTTTGCCATTATTGCAGAGTTTGGCGTGCGGTCTTCTATACGCTTGCCTATCACGTGCAAGTTAGCCAAACCATCGTAAAGTGTGCTGTTTCTTAGTTGGAATTCCTGCTTATAATAATCGTTGGATAACTTCCAAGGAACATGTAATCTAACCATGTCCTGTAAGGTGTTTACGACGTTCATTATAGGCGGAAAGGCTAAAGTACTAGTTATTCCAGCCGAATAGTACGTGCCAAATACAAGACATGTATATAACCAACAGATTAAAACAGTTTTGGATGAAAGCAGACGATACATGAATCTGAAGCAAACTCCACCACCGGTAAAAATGCGCATCAGATCGAGTAAGATTTGTACATAGTAATAAACGGGTCTATTTCTGCGACTTCTTAAATAGTAAGATAATTGTTCAGTTCGTACTAAAAACACTGACAAAAATATAAACAGTAATATACTAGGTCCCACAATAACCAAATTAAAAGTATGAAAGATAAACATCACGTCAGGATATATGGTCGGTTTTTTGGCCACGAAAACTTGGCATACTTGATGCATGGACTTACTGATTTCCAGATTTTTTTTAAATGCATTTTCAGGCCATCTTGAACATATACATAGCTCCCTTTGTCCAACTTCTAGTTCCACTAAAGTGTTTAACCACATGCCTCCGTCTTCACTTTCGTTGTTGTGGACTAAGTACTGCACTGGTAGCCCTTTGAATGATTCGCGTAGTATTGTCATTTCTACGCCATATATGGAGTTGTTTTTTCCTAGAATAATAATACTTTGTAATATTAAGATATAATATTAAGATATAAATAATAATATTTCATTATCAAAATAAATTAAAGTGCAGTTATTGTTTGTATATTAACTTAAGGGACTTGCCACTCCCAAATGTACTTTTTAAAAAGTACCTTTAGGAGTGACAACCCTTAAGTGGAACATTTAGTGGATTAGTAAGAGAGTCCCAGAAAATCCTTGTCGGTTTCAAACGTTTACCCGCTACTGAACCAAGATCCAGGGAAAACTTTTCTTCTTGAAGTGCCGCTCATATCGGAGCAACATTTGATGTTAATAAGGAACTTTCTATTGTACCAGAGTACGATGGCAATCCAAATAAACTTCACAATTTTAATGATATTATCTCAATGCTTTTACTACTTCTGGAATCATTCAAATCCCGCAAATTTTCAAAATCATATGCTTACCTAAAGACCTATTGAAATACCCAGTATCCGATGGAAGGATAATGTGGATGAGGACGCCAGAAATCTCGAATTGGCCTGTAGAGCCACAGGATATATAGATGAATATTTCATTAAAGACTGACCGTCACTACAAACAATCTTTGTCCAAAGTTGTTTTGCTGAAAAACTTAATGAAAATTCATTAACGAGAGATTTAGTTAATCTTCGTCAACCTCCAAACGAGAATCCTCATCAATTCCATAAGTCATATGTGTCTTCTACATACTATTTTAAGTCACATTGAATTACACACACAACATGCCGAAGTAAAGATGAGAAAAAAAGAATTTTTACAACAAGCTTTAACCACATTTTCCCGACGATTCTCGCTGTCCAATATATTCAGGAAAAAAATATTATGTATCTTCAAAAATCTCAGACTTATTTTTTATTATCTTCTAACAAATCATCTGCCACTTTATACATGCAAAGATACAATATAATACATATACCCGCTCCTACACGATGACAATCTGAGCTGCACAAGCCACAATACCTACAGCCATTCTCTAGGCCAAATAAAATGCCTTTGGTAGAACAGCCATTTACAAATAGCCCAAGATGGACATTCCAACTCTTTAGGTTCCAAAAAAATCAACAAATTACCATAATGCACAAAATTCTATAGCTTTTCAACCCAATTTTCATAAATCAGTTCCATTTAATCATATAAGCCATACGAGCATATCCACACGCAAAACAGGCTTTGATAGAACCCAATCTCAAAGAAACTTCTACTTTTAACAAACAGCGATCACCACATTTACCGTACAAGAGCTCTTTACTATCAAACAACTACGATAAAAATGTACACAATGACTCGTACCAAAATTATCCTTTCTGCGAACAAGAAAGCAAAGAATTTGAAGAAGAAGAAGTAAATTTTCAAAGTTTAAGAAGAAAAAAAAACGTAACAAAATTACATTCCTATGCTGACAAGGAAGAGCTGCCTTACATACCACTAAATCTTTCCTTGATCCTAATATATCTAATAAATTCTACAAGAATAATGGTAAATACGAACCATTTATAGTTACTTCAATTTTTCAGAATCATTTACAAGTTCATAAATAATTAGTTTACGTTCAACAACAATACTAGTAAAATAGTTCACCCGTTTTCCTGTTTATCGACACGATATGAATAAATATAAAGAGTCACATAAAAAGAATAGAAATATGGACCAATTTGGTCATGGTATAATACCAAAGTATAGTTTACAAACAAAACAAGAAAAAGCAGTTGGTATTAGAAAATTGCAAGAAAAACATTATGGCTTAAATCGACTAATCAATCGGAAGAGTTTTATATTTACCTATAATGACGTAAGGAGGGCAATGGAATATGGTTATCCTAATCGGAGAAGCAAATTTTGGTATCCATTTACGTTTCCTACTTTGCGGAATTTTCGTAAAATTAAAACCTAAGTCTCCGAAAGTCATTTCTACGGTAACATTCGGTTGTAAAGCATAGATATTCATCTTGTATTCCATTGTAATGTCCAGAAAATATTTCTTCTGTATATTCTCTACAATTGTTACTATTGCATAATCAATGGCTTTCTCATTAACGGCAACAGTTAAGAAGTTCGAAGACGTATTTGGTTTTGTACTGGTTATGAATATCATCCGACCCCAAGGTCGAAACATCTCCAATAAATCTTTAATATTGGCTAGTTTTTCGAAGTTTTCCATATTCTCGGTATAAATAAGGTACTCACGACATGTCGACTGAAGAAGTTGTTTGGAATTATTCTGCTGTATGGTGATCATTGGAATGTAAGATATCATTAAAGCTTTGTCTATTATTTTAGGCAAATTTGTTAGTTTTGTGCTTTCTTCGAATACGTAGTATACACATTTTTTAAAATGTATACTAAGTATTTTTGATAAAATGCTTTCAATTTTGACATTTTC
The DNA here is from genome assembly GCF_040954645.1 of Diabrotica undecimpunctata. Lineage (NCBI taxonomy): Eukaryota > Metazoa > Arthropoda > Insecta > Coleoptera > Chrysomelidae > Diabrotica > Diabrotica undecimpunctata. The sequence goes on from NC_092808.1 coordinate 160,580,831, forward strand.
GGCTGAAATAAAAGTGAAATATAAATTTTAAATATAAAAAATTAATTTAAATGATTATTTCTAACCTGTTATCGTGCCTATTATTACCAAAAATAATATAACTTGTCCTATATTCATTATGTCTTACACGACAGCAAATATCTACTGATACTATTTATTATTTTAACATCAGAATGAGGCAATTTAACGTTCAAAATAACTGGACAAAATATAAACGCCGAAACTTTACTACAATTAATTGCCTCTAACATTTTGGAATCAATTTATTTTGTCACGGTTTGGGTTATTTATTTTACGATTTATTTACTAAGTACATGGATATTTTATTGTGAAAGTTTTAATTCGGATACTTTCGTTTTTTGTTTTTATTGGTTTACTTAGTACGGCCACGAAATTCCCTTCTGGCTGTGACAAAATCTAGTTAAAACAGTGACACAATTTAAAATAACCTGTTTCTTTAATCGACCATATCTAAAAGTTCTCTACCATCAAATGCAATCAATGCATTTAAAAAGACAGGAATACAACCGTTCAATCCAGATGTCTTCGATAATTGATCATTTTTACCGTCTATAATAACAGATAGAGAAAACTCTGAACAAAACTTACTGCCATAATGTTTTTACCAGAACTCATCATCGAAACATTTTTTTAGCTGCTTTGATAAGTTTTAGATGAAGAAGATCTGTGCTATATGCTCCGAAAATTAGAAAAGGAATACACAAAAAATGGACTAGAAATAAATCTAGAAAAGACCGAATATTTAACAACAGAGCAAGAACCAGTGAGAAACTTGGAAATGGACGATAATAAGGAAATTAACGGAACTGACAAATTCAAATATTTAGGATTCATACTTTCAAAAAATGGAACCACCGAGCAAGAGATAACCAGCAGATTAGCACAGACAAGAACATGTATTAAACAAATGAACGAGGTACTGTGGGATAGACAGATTACCAGAAATACAAAGAAGAGAATTTATAACACCTTGGTACGCAGTATAATGACCTATGGAGCAGAGAATTGGGTAATAAATAAACGAAACAGGTCCAAAATCACAGCAACTGAAATGGAGTTCATGAGAAGAAGCTGCAGAGTGACAAAAATGGATCGCATCAGAAATGAGGAGATAAAACGAAGAATGGCAATAGAACAAGACATACTCAGCTACATCGAAGAAAAACGTTTAATTTGTTATGGGCATGTGAGAAGAACAGATCATACAAGGTGGATAGCAAAGATTTCGGATTGGAGCCCAATAGGAAGGAGGAAAAGAGGTAGACCCCGAAGATCATGGAGGGATGAAGTGGACGAGGCCATGGAAAGATGAGACCTTAGAGATGGAGAATGGCAGAACAGAAAGGACTGGAGACGTTAGCTGAAAGAAGGAAGGCGGCGACAGCTGTAAAAATCCTTGTATAGATAGATAGATAGATAGGTTCCTCTGTACTTAAAGATATATTCAGTGACAAAGACGTTGGTAGTAAATTTCTTGATGTACAGTAGTGAACGCATATTCTTTCCTGATATATGCGGATACCTTTGGTAGTCCAGGGTTTGTGTTGTTTTGACTTAATTGTAATTAAGGGAAATGCCGTATTGAAAATACAGACAAGACTATCCAAAATATCACTGAAATTATAGTCCAGGTCCACAGAAGGAAAGTGCCACCCTGAAGTCAAGCACAAATTTTGAAATTTACGAAAGTTCTGAGAGGAAAAAATCCTACCTAAACGTCGGGTTTTCAAGGATTTGTTGAGAGTATTAAACTTGGTATATACTGCTTCATGATCAGATAGTCCTGCATTATTAATTGTAGAGCGTACAGCAAGGGGTGAGAAATCTGAGACAATATAATCAATTATGGTAGCTGTTGTTTTAGTAATTCTTGTAGGAGAATTAAGGTGCATTTTGACACCATACGATTCGAATATATTGATCAAGGATAATTGGGTAGCAAAAGCAACAGCGTAATTAATATTCAAGTCACCGCATAGAATTTTTTTGCTTTTATTCGGCAATTATAACTTTATCAGGTTCTTAAAAAATAGTTCCGTGGAAAAATCAGGTGATCCATAAATGCAAAGAATGTTTAGATTAAAATAGTTGTTATAAACCAATGAAAACTCAAAAAGGCTTCATTTAACAGAAAGTCGTATTTTGTTATAGGAGAGAAATCATTATTTGTAGAAAGAATTGGGGTGCCACCATGAGCTGAACTTGGACGATCATACCTAGCAATTGTTGTATATTTTTCTACAAAAAAAGTTGATAGCCAGTGCTGGGTAACCGCCACTATCGGGAGAAATCCTTATTCCTCTAAAAACAAAAATAATTCATCTGCTTATCTTATAGAATGAATTTTAATCAGAACCATGCTAAAGGCACGTTTCATCAAGGCCACACTTGTCAAGTTAGATTAGTTCCGCTTCTTCTAGATATGCAAAGAGAACTAGTTCTCTTCATACATCTTTCTCTAGAGGAATAAGCGATTATGGATTGGTGACTACAGTCTCAAAAAAGGTTGAAGAACATTTTTTGAGGCTACGCTAAGACGTAGAAATGATAACTATGTAGGACGAAGGATAAAGTTGTTACAAGTTACAAAGGAAAGAGAGGTCGAGAAGATGAAAGGAGAAAGAAAGAATGGAAGAAAACCAAGGAGAAGATGAAAGGACTGTGTAGCAGAGAACTTAGGAAAGAAAGGTAGAAAGTAGAAAGTAAATATAGAAAACACGATAAACAGAAGATTAAAGAAAAGTGAGGAACACGGACCCTTGAAATATGAAAAGCTAAAGCTAAAGCTAAAAAAACAAGAAATTTAACATTTGTATATCAAAAATTGTCTTTTATACGACTTTCTGGCATGTGGGCATCCAGAGCAATCTCTCTTAAGGATTTAACAATAATCGATAATAATGTAACGATTTCAATTTCGTTCATTGATGTTATGAATTATGGATATATAGTAAGGTGGTTTATTTGAGAACCATCGAATATTCCAGTCTTAATTCGTATTTTAAAACTTGGAGAGATTTCCATATGTAGAGACATTTTGAGTGCAAATAGTAATAGGTGTTCTTAATGGTTAGATCTTGTAATAATGATAAACTAAACAAAATACAATACTTTTTTATAGGAATTTTATTAAACTTTTATATGAACTTTTAGGAAAGCAATCTCACGACGAGCCCCTTACCCGAGACAGTCCAACGAGTCAAGGAATAAGTGCTTCAAGCTCCGATCAACAGCACTTTCCTCTCCCAGGTCCTGTTACGTGTGGCGCTCCTGTTACTATAACCGCTACCATTACTACAAAGGTCGACGATGAGGTATTTGATAAGATGATTTGTGTTAATTTAAAAATAAAACTTGATGTTTTGTAGGGTTCTTGGGTATCGTCTCCGAAAGATACGGTATTTCCAGAAACTATACCAGAAGAAAGTTCTAGTACGGAAGAAGAACACGTTGTTATATTTAGACTGCCGTCTCTCAATGAGTCAGATGGGTTTATTCGGGACCCATCTATTTATACTGTAAGCAAGACACATTAAATCCCTGTTTAAGAATTTATAAAATGTACAACGCTTTGAACACTTTGATTTTTACTAAAAATAATAAATGGGGTTTTTTCGATGGAAAAATAAAACAAACTTTTTCTTGTTTATAAAAAAAGAACAGTCGTATTTTTATTTTGCACTGAATAATTTATTATTTGCACAGCAATTTAGGGAGCTACCATAATCTATAATAGATCTTATGTATGATTTATAAAAAGTCAAAGCTGGGGATTTGCACTCCACCATTTCCTCATAATACATTTCAAGAAGGTTAATACCTTATTACATTTTTGTAAAATGTCTTCGATATGTGCTGCAAAGGTTAATTTTTTGTCTAGAGATATTCTGAGATATTTCATTTGGTTGGTTGAAGAAAAATTAATGTCAATCAGTTTTATGGTGGTACAATTTAGAATATCGTGTCGGGTGAAAATGATGACTTTTGAATTATGCGGATCTAAATCAAAACGAAGATTACTGATACTCTGGATGAAAGGTGAAACTGCTGTGTCCAAACTTTTAAAACTTTTATCATAACTTCTTGTATGTGTATACAATACAAGACGAAATCATCAGCGTACTGAATAACATTTGCGTTGAGTGAAATATCGTGTATCACAAGTATATATAATAAAAATTAATGGCGATAAAACAGATCCTTGTTACCAAACGATAATTAATGATGTTCTATTCTACTGTTCTAATTATTAATGATCTACTTATGTAGAGTTTGAGTATGGTGTGTGGTACTTCCTCTGGAACTTGTAAGTTAATCAATTTATTTCGTAGTATAGTTATTCAAGAAATAACGAAGTTTGGTAGTCATTTCGAGATTTTCTCTATATTTGTAACAAGTTGATAAACAAGCATCACCAGTCCCATAGTTAATTCTAAACCCGTACTGACTTTGAGGAGAAGCATTGTTGTTAGTGAACCACCATTACAGTCTGTTTTTGACAATTCTTTCAAATGTTTTTATTAAACACGATAATAAAAATTGAGACTTATGAACGAAATAATACAAGCAGTACGTAAAGGTCATGGTTACAGAATAGGGAACAAAGAAATCCAAATATTATGTTATGTAGACGACGCCGCATTAATCGCCAAGACAGAAGACGAGCTCCAAAAATTAAAACACATCTTCAATACAACAGCCAAGAAATACAATATGATAATATCAACACAAAAAACGAAATGTATGACAACAGCTAAATACCCAATACGATGTAAAATCAGAATTGATAGGAAAATAATAAAGCAGGAAGCAAGGTGTAGATATCTGGGAATATATATAACTAGTTACCGAGATATTAAAGATGAAGTACGACAACAAAGCTTCTAATTTATTTTTTGCCTAGGAATCTAAACCAATTTCGAATTGTGACAAAGAACCAATTCGTGTTCAAATGTTCTGTCAAATGTTTCCATAAATTGAACAATATTGCATAATATTTCAATGTATTTGGCAGAATTCATCATAACTTTAATAGCAACTAAGCTTCCAGTGCTATTTGTTGTGAAAAAAAATACCAAGACATCTTTTTAAAAGGGTGTTTTACAGTATGTCGAAAATGATCTCGTTGCTAAGTTTCACCTTCACTTCGTCTAGCCAAACTTGATTTATGTATCTGCCCAAATAAACGTGATGCATAATTGAAAATTATATTTTTCGAGCACTTAACCAATAACACCATAATCCAATAAATCCCTTCGAAGAACTCTACTTCTCATTCTTGTATTTAGTTTGTAATTTTTTATTAGAATTTTATCAGTTCTTAGAGTTGTTTTCCATTTAAGTCCAGATTTTTTGTTTCTTCTTGGAAACAATGATATGGAATCTTGAAATGTTCTTAAAATTCTTAAAATACTTGATTTTCCCACACCAACTGCCTGAGATACATATATCTACCAGAGTCATAGACATAATGTTCATTAAATGTGATTACTTTAGCACGCTTCGTGGGAGTAACATTAATCTTTTAATGAGCAGAAGTAAGACTTATTACTTATTAAAAACATGTTTATTCCAATTAATTAGAACATTATATACAATAATCCATCTACATAAAGCCATTGCCTAATCGCATCTGCATCTATGCATCTGCATAATTTGTATTTTTGGAAGAACCGAAGATTAAACCGAAGTTAAAATATGATTGCCCAAAAATCTTAGTTTCTATGTTTATAGAATAACTTCAGTATAATACGTTATAATTATCCAAATATCAGTTTGTTTTAAAACCTTTAAAAAATATAAGAGATTACTGCTGAAAATAAAACATAGCGATTTAATAGTTTTGATATTATTTAGTTATTAATATTCTTACTATCAACAGTTTGGATTGCACTCATTTTCAGGCTGAGACCAGTATAATTCAATTGGCTATGAGACGTAACGGTAGTGGACGCACCGTTAATAATGTTAAACCGGAGCATATTTCCCCAGGCGACCCCAAACCTGGAACCAAACCGCCAATGCAGAAAGTTGGGTAATTATAATAAAAACTCACTTTATTTTACTTGATGTTTTGTGGTTCTTGCAGCTCTTCCACCGATAAAGATTCTTTGGACAGCAGTAAATTGCCTTCAACTGAGGCTCCACCCAAAGAAGATATGACTAAGATGGCTATGCACGTTTATGATAGTTCTGCTGCTACATTTTTAGATGTTGCCGTTCTAAGGTGTTTGTTCATAACGTTATGGCAAGAGGAGGGAATCTATTGGGCTTTACATTATATGTATAATAGGTAAGATAACATGTGGTTATAGAGAATTAAGGTAATATAAAAGAAAAGGCAAAAACATTATTATTTATAATCTAACCAATGATGGTCATTTTTAAAGACAGTGATTAATTTTAGATTACGAGACATAAATGATGAATCAGTAGGTCAACAACAACCGAGAAAAAGAAGTAATTCGTTGCCAATACCTAAAATTGAAGTATCTCTGTATCAAAGCAATGACTCTAGAAAAGGAGAAAATGGCAATAAGGACTTCATAGAAGTGCCAGAACCAAGAGATGTTTCCCTTCTAACAGGTCTCTATACCACAGGAATTTTAGATTTTTTTTTAAACTAATAAATAGAAATTTTTCCAGAGTCTCCATTCCACAACCAATCAAAATCAGAGGAGTCTCTACACAAACGATCTTCCAGCGAGAAAATCGGCAAGAAACGAAAGAAAATTGCAGACTTAAAAACATTTGTAGAGACTAAACTTTTGTCGAAATCAGACAAAGCTCTGGAAAAAATTGGACAAGACGAGCAAAGGCCTCTTGGAAAAAGTTCGGTGGGTTCAAGAAGAATGTTGAATGTCCTCGTATGTATATCTTTCTTCTATCTTTCTTCTGTTTTTTTCTTACCAGTACATTTTCTGTTTTCGTGCTTCTTTCTTCTCATAAGTTATAAGTAGTGGTGCATGACGAGAAACGGTTTTGATAACATAATACTTTTTCCTTGTCTAAAATTCCTCTTCTTGAAGGAGTATTTGCTGACGATTTAGTGCTTATTGTAAAAACTGAAAAAGAACTTCAGAATAATTTGGAAATATGGAAAGAAGTAGGTACTTACTGTAAATGAAATGAAGATTAAATATTATTAAATCAAAAGTTATGCAGGTAGAAAAAACAAGAGAAGAACTTAATATAGAAATTGAAGGAACAAAAATAGAAAAAGTTAAAACTGTTATATTCTTAGGAGTAATAGTAAAGGAAACAGGATCTCTAGCAGCAGAAATCAATAGCGGGGTAGAAATGACGCTACAACTGTATCATACAATGAAAAAAAAATTTATATGCAGAAAAAGGTATCATGGAATAAAAAAAGGAAAGTTTTTAAAGCTGTTTATAGACCTGTTCTGACTTTTGGCAGCTAATCATGGGTCCTAACTGAACGGCAAAAGAGCAAGATACAGGCTATAGAAATGGAGTTTTTAAGAAGAGTTAAAGGCGTTACCAAAATGGATAGCATAAGGAACACAAATATAAGGAACGAACTGAAAATATAATCCACATTGGAGTTTATAGAACAGAGACAGCTGAGCTTGTGTGATCATTTACACCGGATAAAAGATACCGTACCAGTGAGAAGAGTGTGAGAAGCAAAAATATTAAAAAACAAAAAAGGGCAGACCAAGACAGATATGGGAGGAAATAATCGGAAAGATATTGGAGAGAAGAAAAGTGACATAGACAGACTCAGGAAAGTTGACACGAAACCTTTATATTAAGAACCTTATGTAATGACAAATATTTTTTATAATTTCGCAATACTATTAGTTTTTTTACTTTTGGATGACAAAATGTCACACTAAATACTTATTGATTCGCCAGTTTTTTTAGTTCAACCTTAGATCATTGGTTTTTAATATATTAAACAGTTTGAGCTTATCAAAAATGTTTCTCCTCTGTGTAATAGATGTAGGGTTAACAAAAACAGTATCTACATATTTATTATTACAGCAAGAATATCATAGAAGCTTGGACACGGGTGATGAACACCTGTCACGTACTCAGACGTCCATGTCAAGAATGTTTGAACCTCCCAGCAACTTGGTCAAAGGAAAAAGTATGCCAAGTCTTAGGTGAGTAAGATTCTTTGTAATTATATATTGTTTTATGTGCCAGATACTTGTTTTGTGGGGTAATAAATAATTACTTACAGAAGTTTTAGTTACTACTGGATTTATTTACGATTTTAAATGTTATTATAATTAATATATAAAATATTTTTTCTTTACTTGATAATACTTGATTCATGATAAAAAGAATGTTAGTTTTATTGTTAACAACGCAGTTCAGAACAAACAATTCAATAAAGTTCTTCTCCTCCTTCTTCAATCCAGTTATTATTCATTTTTGCGAGTGTCAACATCAAATTTAGCTCCATCATTTCATGGAGCATCCCCCATACTTAATGAAAGAAAGTAACAAATATCTCCTACGAAAATAGGAAAAAATACAGTAAAAAAATAATGAAAGTTTTAATCAAATAATATCATAACCTTAAAATATGAATATTCATAGTAAATATCTTAATGCTTTGGTATTCTTACCTCACAAATTCACGAACAAATAATACCAATCGCACAGAATAAATGCTCATAACCAAAATGTCCTTATTTATTCTTAAAACAATTAAAAAAACCAATATTTTCAACTTCTTACGGGACAAATACACACAAATTATAGGTAAATGTTTAAAAAAGTTTTTAAAATCCTTGCCCATTGTGACGTCAGAGCTTAGGTAGTCCATATGCAATACAGCAATTTGTCTATCGGCGTATTTTGTCTGACTATCTTAGATAAGGGAGACCGGGGTTAGTTGTTACAATTTTTACATTTTATTTTTTTTTTTTGGCATTCAATATGTAAAATAGGCACCTCATAAAAATTAGTCTAAGAAGTACTCACTTCAAGAAAATTTTAGGGAAAAAATATATATTTATTTAGTTTTACAAATTGTATTTATTAATTACCCCCCAATTAGGTAAATTGTTACATGACAGGGGCAAATTGTTACACTAGTAACTTTCATACTTTTCAAAGAATATTTTAATTTTCTTAACGAAAAAACTAAATGAACTTCATTTTTTATTAAAATCCAAACTATTGTGCAAAATTTTTAAAAATTATTTAAATCAGTTATTAGACTAATCAGATTGGCAATGTATGCATACAAAAATTGGAGAACCGTCACTGCAAAGTTCATGCGCCCATACCTTACAGTCCACACATTGCACCCATTTCTCTTTTGATTTTGAGTTAGTGTACGAATGACAACATATAATGCAGAAACATTCTTCATTTTCTTCATCGCTTTCTTTTGAAACAATTGTCCTTTTGACTTTTTGTTTTCCTTTTTTCTTAGCTTTAAAGTGTCTCAGTTGCTCTTGCTGTAATAATGCTTGCTTTTCAGTCGTTTCCGTAAAAATTGCCATATGTCTTCGTCTTCCTATTTTGTGCAGTATTTTTTCTGGGTTGAGCTTTAGGTATAATATCTTTAGGACTAATAAGTCCTGTAACTATATCTTGGTCTGGTTCCTTGTTAATAACTTGTGGTGGCGTACTTGGTGGTGTTCGCATATTTTGTGTAGCTGCTTGTGACTGAAGCTCCATATTTTCTTGGGGCTCAGGTCTATTTGTAATGGATGATGACAGAAAGTCTTCATCTGTAAAAACTGTTAGAGTACACTTAATTTTGGGAGCAAACCTTTAAAATGTTGTGTTGGCAACAATGACAGCAAGTTCCTGTCTTCAGTAACAACTGTCGTGTGTCATAGAATAATAATATAAGTCAAGTGTAATAAGAAAGGTATGGCGCCTTTTTATGTCTGTAACATTACGCCTAATATAAAATAAAATTAATTTTTAACACATTTTCCAAACATTATTTAAAGAACCTAACAAAAACGTCCCTATTAAACGAGAAAATGCCAGTTACACGAAAACCGAACTGTATATTTTTTAGAGTTACAGATAACGGCAAAACATTTCCAACAATTGATGGAATGTTATAAATTATCATTGTAACTGCTGGATGACTTGTCATCCCGCCATTCATCTGACTGCTAATAATTTGGTTGCAATCAATGAGAGCAATGCGGAGGCAAGGTCAAGAGAACAATACTATTTTCCTTGCAATAATCTATTACCTCAACCGACAAATGGGAATCGTGATTGTCCAGTATTAATAATACTGGACTTTTCTTAGAACATCTAATATTCTTATGAAAATGTTTCACATAAACTAAGAATTACACTTCCGTCGTCCATCCAGAAAGATGCTCGTTCCTATACATCCTGGTGGATGTAGTGTGGATGTGCAACTGAGTTTTCACTGGCATTCACTGCCAGACACACTGTCACCAATGTTCCTCGTTCCCCCGTAGTGACCGCCCCCACTTGCTTCATACCATTTGATCCTATTATTTTTGAAGGTTTTTGAACTGTAGTTACCCCGGTGTCATCTAAGTTGTAAATATCGTTTGCTCCAAAATTGTGCCTATTTAATACATTGAAGAGTTTGTCAAAGAATAAATTTACATTGTGTCTATTAAAGCTTATGGCTCGCATTAAGCTTGTACCCTGAGGGGTACGGATGGATAACTCTTTGTGGCGTTTTAAAAAATTTGTTAGCCAGTCAGCAGATACAGTCTCAAATTTGGTCCAGTTATCAGGAACAGTTACGTTATTTTTTAAAGCAAACTGAAAAGCAAGCTGTTTAAGATCTTTTGGGAAAGACCATGAATATCTTTGAACATTCAGTAACATAAGCTAATTAATTTTCTTGGAGATCAGAGATCTTCCGATTGTTTAAATATCCTGTGGGTATGGTATTAGCATTTGATAAAAAAACAAATTTTAACGAGACATGTGCTATTGTGCTATACATGTGTTCATAAAAAAAAATTTACGATTTTACTCCACTCACTATCAAGCCCAATTTTCTGGATCTTTTTGACTGAAGCTTTTTGACTTTTTTTCTGTATCTCTAAAGCGTTAGAAAATGAATCCCGTATTTGATTTGATTTCCCGTGGCGTTAGTTTTTTCTTGTATGTTCTCATTTTGATCTATAAAAATTTACAATTTTATTTACAACAAAATCTAGGTTACCTACTAATACACCTACACACATTTTCTTGAGATGGGGCAGGTTGTTACAGCAATAACAACTTGTCTCTTGAAAATAGTAACAACCTGCCCCAGGAGCCCATATTAAAAATAAATTGTAATTACTCATCAATCCCAAATATTTAATCTTGTACGTATAGACAATAATACAGTTAACAGTCAATAAAACATGCCGTGAAAACAATAAGTTACCTTACCTTGTAAAAATAGAACCAGCAAAAATTTAAACAATGTCGAAAATATTACTGAATGCTACTAATAACACAGAAATGGTCGGTCTAAGTCAGATGCTTAAACCACACTAACCAAAGTTCGTTAAGATGTAGTAACTACGTCAAGTTAAAGGTGCTGCCAGCTCGTTAAGTTGATTAAAATTAAATGTAATAACCTGCCCTGTGTAACAACTAACCTCGGTCTCCCCTATCTAAGAAAATGGTATGATTACTGCTAGATGAACCACTCTGAAAAACATTCAAAAATTAGAATAGGTGATGGCACTTAAAGATGAAGCTAACTGTCTGGCTGAATGACTTAGCCTTAGAGGAAGCCTTAACAAATATTTTTACAATATCTCAATAAATATATCTGTATTATAAAACTTTTATTTTTGTCGTTTTTAATGTTGCTTTTGTGTCTTCATGTAGCATCTTTTTTACCCTTGAAAATAAATGTACCCACTTATTGTTTGTTGTATGTGCAGCAAGTATAGAATTTCATATATTCTTTGAGATGGAAAAATTCTGTGGACCACACTGTGCTTTTTAAATTATCAGCTTATTAGCAATGCAGGAAAATCTACACTTGCTCTCCAAATGTGTTGTTAAATATTTACCTCCACAAGACCGTAAAAGGGAAGACAAACATACGATTTAATAAAGTATTGAATAATAATTCATCATTATAAATAAAAAGGAATGATTTATCTCTATTTATGTCTCAGATGCATGGAAAATAAACTAAGTAGGTATACCATCTTGCCCGCTTTTTCTGTAGTTATCAAAAAATTCTTTATCTCAGCCAGTTTAAAATATAAGCTTATAAATATTATTCGACAAGTTGTCTTCAGAATATAAAAAACTGGATAGTAGCAACTCGGAATAAAGCAAATACATATAAGTATTGCTGTCTGTATTAACAACTTCAATCAATGAAATCCTCTTTGATATATCTGGTTTTCTACCAGGTTGTATATCAGGAGATCTCATTTATGAATTATACTTCATAAATCTGATTTGAAACCAGATTTGAAAAACTTTTGATTTCATCCCTAACTATTAACACATTTGCCTATAGTTACAACAAAATTGAGTTAAAGAGCGACCTTGGGTCACTAAGAAACAAGCATGGTTATTTTACTTCCACTCAACTGAGCGTTCTTGAGAGATAATATTGTTGTTTTCGCCAACATATTCTGTTACTATTGCCTAACAAAAATGCAGTCTTCCCTTACTACGGCAACCCTTGATATGTGCCTTTTCGTCTCTCTGAATGTTCTTATCATTCTGTCTTTCTTAGCTGTATTTTAGATGAACTTAATCAATCGGGAGGGTAAGTATGATGGACTTTGTGTGGACATTATATTAGACAATTGATAAAAATACACACATAAAAAGAAATTTAAATATTTTGGTGATGCTACGACAGATTGGGAATAATTATTGTACACAATTTTTGTTTTGACAATTCTCTATATACTTTGCATTTAATATCTAAATATTAGAGAAATTTTACCTACATTTTAAGCTCAGTAAAGAATTATTACCCATATATCTTCTCTCTATGATTTTTCCTGTCAAGAAACATCCTTGGGTTTTTGTTTCATCACTTGTCTTGCTTTACCATGACACATGGATAATATCCTTGACATTTTTCCACAAAGCTATGTCTTTATTGATGTTATCAAAGTATCTTGTTCTGTTTCTCATCACTGGGCTTTAGCCATTGCTCAAATACATTTTTATTTTCTGTTAATTGTTCTTCATTCAATGGTATTATGGAATCTTCTGATTTTTTCTCTTTTATTTGTTTGGTACTTAAGTCTTCACTGTGGTTCTAGTTTGGTGGGTAAGAGTTTTTCTGTAGGCTTCATATTTTGCTGGTAGCATTCATTATCGAATTGAGTTTTCTGAATTAAACTTCTATTCTGTTTTAAGTATTTGTAGATCTAAATTTATTTATTGTGTTTGTTCTCCCTGTTTCTCTAGTTTCTATTAGTTTATTAGCCATAGTATTAGCTTTGTCAAGAATTTTCTGTCCATTTCAGTATTTGAAATCTCTTTCAACTTTTTTTATTTTCTTATTACTTTTACCTGATTTATTTATAATTCACATTTTTTTGACAATCAATTATTCTTCCTCCGAAAAAGAACAGCTAATCACAGTTTCATTGTGTGTTTCATTTAGAAATATCATCTAAAAAACCTGTTTTATTTTATCTGCTTCCAAATTATTAATTCAAAATACAATATAATTGATATACTGGATATATTAAAATCAATTACACCATTTTATATAATTAAATTAATATAAAGTGAAAATTATCACAAGTTTTAAAAATAAAACTAAATCAATTGTAAATACAGTCAATAACATCATATTTTTCCTAATTTTGCATTTGCTGAAGCTACATTCTAAAGTAATTTTGTCCCTTATCTTTGACTTGTATCTCTACTCTTATAAGTAATGCCTCTGCTTTTCAAATCCTTTATTATACTCTTCGGTAAGGTACCAGATACAGAAATGGCATAGACACCTCTGTTTAAGCGACCTACAAACCATTTATAATTAATTAAAAAGATTAGTGAAAATTTAAAATTGTACAGTGTTTAAATACTCACTAATTCTTTGCCATTTAGCCACCCAGCTATCATCTGGACACATCACAGAGATCATTCTAAAAACAAAGGATAATTAATTAACTTGACTACACACCAAGTTTGTTAACCATATTATATGTTATCTACTTTAACTCATAACAGCAATAATATTAAGTACAACACTTTTATCATACTTTTCAGAAGTAGAGCACTTTTTGCTTAATTGCCAATTATTTTCATAAAAAATTTGTCTGATCAACTTACCCATCAAAATTACTGCTAGTACAATCATAAACGTTATCGTGGCTGTTTTTCATTCTCAAGAATTCTTCACAATTGTCGCATCCTTCCTTCTCGAATTGGTCAAAATTCTACAAACACAAAAATGTGATTTAATAAAAATAAAAAACGGATGATCCAAAACTTACTTTTATAAGAGAGCATACCAAACAAGCTCTCAGACCTCTCAGGTCTCTTGGTATGGAATCTAAATTCATTGTAGACTTTCAGTTAAAAAAATATGTGCAAGATTTCTTCAAATCTAGAAAAACAATAAATAAATTGACAGAAGCATAACCTCACAATTCCTTAAATTTATTTTGACTTTTGACCATATCGATTTTTAGTAAACTGGTCCGAAGTTAGTCACTTTTACTTTATAATAAAATAGCGCAAACCATAGGCGGGTAGATAATTATTTAATGTAGCTAAAATTTACTCAAAAATATTTTTAATAACATAATTACTTAATTACAATAACAAATCGTTTTTCAGTTCAGCTCCGAATGTAGCTATAATTAAATGTAGAATTTCGACCTTTTAGAACCAATTTAAGCTGTTATATTTAAAATATTTTTAAAATACTTAATAATTTTACATTTTTCATGTGTGTATTTTAACAGCTTCTAGATTTATATTTTATTTTCAAAAATTGGCTAATATAATATCTTATTGTTTTCTAAAAGCTTTATATTTCCTCCTTTATGGCAAAATATGTGTTCACATGCTTGTTATTGTACTTATTTTTGGCGCTTAACACAAATATGCAAATATTATTCTTAATTGCAATTTTTCTTGGACTAGATACGCTGACGAAATGACATGGGAAGTGAAAAGAGTAGGGAAGTTTGCGCCGAGCCAACCTATGGCGAATCCCATCATTACTGTGACTGAACATACTCCAACTCCTTCTCCTGATTATTTAAGAAGACAGGTTAGTTGTTTTATATAAAAACTCTTCAATAAATAAGCGTGAACGCCTTTCGCGTTCTCAACGCAGACTGCATTTATTCATGAAAGAGTATACATGGTTACCAACCTTTACAGATGAGTAATACCTACCATTCAATCCAATATTTTGCGATATTCCAACAAAAACAATAGCAAAATTTAAGAAGAACCTATAGATCTCTATTATCCCACAATATACTATGATCCCATTCGCAATATAAGTTACTACATTCGCAATATAAGTTACACAGCTTACGTTATTAATAGGACTTAGACATCATTGCAATTAGTAATATAAGTTGCCTACCTATAGTAGAAGGCACAGTTAGAATTAGAATGCAGTGCATGTAAGATGGGCAATATATTTCTTACGGGTGAACGGCCTACCACGTTGCCGGTTTGCCTCAAGCGGCGCATCAGGACCGGATTTAAGAATCATAGCACTGGAATATACGCGCGCAGAATAATTTCATACGGTTGTATAAAAGACTATTATTATTGTTTCAACTAAAGCATGATTCAATCATCGATGTATGAATAAAAAAGTTACAATGTCGAACTAAATAATAAAATGAAGAAACATACTATAAAAAAAATAAAATATATCAAAAACTTATTGTTGATAGCTTATCTATATTTATCAATTTTCAATAGCTTCCATACATTCTTTGGGAAATAAAGATCATTATAAAGTCATTAGGAGAAGCGAATCAGTTTTAATTCCCATTGTCCACGCAAAGCAAACATGTCTCTTTGTCGATTTGTGTACTGGCCATTATACCAAAAACTTACTGGAAAAAACTATGACAGCTCAGTTCTATTTAATTTTCTCAAGCAGATGACAGTATCTACATCATGCAGCCGTTTGACTCTTAGTGTGCAAATAAAACGTGTGGTGTTAAATTTATATATTGAACTATCATCTGAACTTAAAAAAATGGTGACAGATTAACTATTACTATGAAAGAGTTTCGAAATGACATCTGCGAGGATGCCCAGTAAAGGGAACAGAAACCGGTACAAAAAAGGAAGGCAAACAGTTTCCAGTCAAATTCACATGAGAATAATTACGATGAGGGAGTGAAATCTCGAATAAGGAAACTTGTCTATGATTTGTTTTTGGAAAACATATCACCAACTGTAGACAGTATGATGAACATAGTGAAGGATGATGAGGACCTACCAGCTTTTTTAAAAACCACATTTTGTAGGCTACTAAATGACATGAGTTTTGAATATGGTAAAAGAGGTCGAGAAAAAATATATTATATCCTGAAGACACAAGTACCTCAGACAAATCAAAACATTGCGGAAGAAGGATAATGTAAACCTTGTTGATACCGATGAGTCTTGGACTAACGTTGCTGCCTTCAGTCAAAAAGGAATGGAGGGACACAACGATCAAGAATCCACAAGATGCCTTTATAAAAGGGCTTTCTACCGGATTGAAAGCTCCAATCTAAAGAGGGCCTCGGTTTGTTCTTCTTAATGCTGGAAGCGAAACTGGTTTTATAGCATGGGCCGAATTAACTTTCTTGGGTAAGAAGGAAACCGCTGGTTATAATGACGAAATGGACGGGAATCTATATGAAGAATGATTTGAGAATACGTTAATTCCAAACTTACCGAAAGACAAAGAAAACGTTGTCGTTTTGGATAACGCGTCAAATCACTTCTGCAAATTTGATTTCCCAAAAAAATTGTGGAGCAAAAGGCAAATCAAGAATTGGCTAATCGAAAAGAATATTTTCTTTGAGGAAGATTACCTAAACAGTAAATTACTGGATAATGCGACCGCATTTAGAGACGAGTACGACAAGTACAAAATTGAAACAATTACGGAAAAATATATGGCGTAAGATTTTAAGACAAACAACGTCGATTTTAAAGAAAAAAACGGTAGAATGGTTGATAAAATAATCTTACCAACGCGTAACTAAGGAGCAGTGGCATAATTATGTGGACCACGTCAAGAAAATAAAAAAAAAATGTTTGCGGTGGACAATTTGCAGGAAGATATTGAACCGGAGATAATTAATGAAGGAGCTGATTAAGAATAGAGTGGAGTAGAATGAGGACGATTTAGATATGGATTGCGATTAGTATTAATTAACGAGAAATATCTCAGATTTAATGCTCATTTGTTTTTTTAGTACTGTATGTACAGTACATTTCAGTTATGATCTTGTGCATTTTATGTATACGAGGTATTAGATATTTTATATGTACAGGCATTTTTTATAAAAGTAATTTGTTTTTTTTTTGTTTATTCTCTTATTTAACTCAGTGAAATTAATGAGTAAAGATTTTTGAAACGAAGACAATTTCTCAGTCTATCGCCAAACCTACCACTGTGCCAAAATGAGCGGCATCGCTTCACGCCGACGAACAACACTGTATTCTAACTGTGAGTTCTACTATAGCAGCAGAAACATTTGGTTCTAGGGATATACGTGTAGGCTACAAATTTAAATCAATTTTTAGTGATGGTTAAAAAAAAAAACATCAACATCAAATGTTATTAGTAATTATTACTAAAATTCTTAGAGAAAGCATGTTTTCTAACCATATAAAATATAAATTTACTCTATTTTCTTAATAGTATAAGATCTCACTGCAAGATCACTTCAGACTATAAATATGTAGATATTTTCAATTATCTTAGGATATATGAAAGTTTATTTGGCACTCTGTAATTATATTTTAGGGCTCCATGGATAGCCAACTCGATGCTGCGAGTCTATCAGGCAGTAAACTAGGTAACTGGCAAGAAAGAAAGTCCAGCTTAACTCGTTCACAAACAGATTCTAATATTACGTATGCTGGCGAAGATGTACCTGAGGCACCAGGCGCCACCTGCTATATAACTAAAGATGGTGATATAGATCTTCAAGTTGTATTACAGGTAAAAATTGTTTTTTTTTAAATTAAACATGATTTAATGATATTTTTTAGGCCGTTCATAGAACCTCAGTGAGAGAGAGCTCTTCTTGCACGTTAAGGGTGTTGGAAGTTATACTAAATATAATAGAACTAATAATGGACATGGGAGTTCTAAAACAATGCCTCAAAGAAGAAGCAATGGGCTCAACTACTAATCAACAAGATGCTTCTACACCTGACAAAAAAACCAGCAAACTCCAACAAAGTAGTACTCATGGTTCACTTGGTATTACCGATCCAGATAAGAATAAGCCAATATCTTCCCATAGACTTGTTATGAATAGCATTATTAGGTAGGTAGAAATAAAATAAAAATGCTTGAAATTCTGATGTTATCTCCCGTTGATGTTGCTCAAATATTGATTCAATTTTTAGAGTTTTGAAGCATCTGGGTTGTCCTCAAGGTTGTGCGGACGGCCAAAGAGGACCAGCAGCTGAATTTTTGAGAACCCAATCCCAAAATATTCTCGTCAAGCTCAACAGAGCTAGTCCTAAGCAATTTAAGTCATTTTTGAAGGATTACGTCAAATACGAGCCTCTGACAGATGTGATGGATTTCTTTCATTCTTATGTTGGTTTTTGCATTGATCCCAGTTCGTTGTTGTCTCCATTGAGTAAGACACGTTGCCATAGTTAATGAAAATAGCATATACGAAGTATATTTAATTATAATTTCAATTTTTTATATATAACTTGTTATAAATATTACACTTAATTTTAATGTAATATTGACATACTTATTGAATCTATCAAATATTTTTTCTTCATACTCACTTTCTTTAAAATCGTTTTTAACCGTTTTATCTGTATATTTAGAGAGTTATTCTGATCTATATTTATCTTCTTCTGCTGATTTTGATTGTCGCAGGTTTTAACTGGCTGGATTTTTAATGGAGGTTGAACTTTTTCTATATGCGGAGTTAAGTACCAATATTGCTATATATAAATAATAATATGAATATTTTTCTACCATTTTGAGTTGTTCAGAATGTTGTTAGCTATTGAATAAAACATTGTGGTCCCATAAAATTTATTTATAATTTTAATACGCGGCTAGCTAAATTATTTGCTTGGTCCTGAAAAACAATACTATCCTATTTGAGGTTTAATAATATTACGCTTGTCATCATAGTTCTTTTTTTGGAAATATAGGTTCAGGTATTCCAAAATTTCATTTGGCGTTTCTAATTTCTACATTGGTAATGAGGAGGTTCTGCGAGTATATTTTGGCATCAGAAATATTTTGGGAAACGTGTTTTATAAAAAATAACAAAAGTTGGCTAATTTTGCGCATCTATTGGCGCATTAGCGTTGGCTAGTGATAAATAACTCCAAACCTTCAATATATAGCTCCAACATGAATTAGAATCTCACTGATGATTTTCGTATAATTGCAACAACAAAAACATACCTACTTATCTCTTATTTTCACCCGTACAAAATTGAATTGAATAGGCCCGTTTGTGGCGGAAAGTGTTCACAGAGGCAAGACGTTATTATAATATGGTCTACGTTTATTTTCTTGAGTCCCAATCCTGTATTTTGAATATATTTGCCAATTTTTAGAATCGTTATAGCTAAAAACTTACTATATAACATAGGGTGAATGTATAATTGATATTTCAAATGTTTTTAATGAATACATTTTCTGTTATAATTAAATATACTTTATTAAATCAGTAACATTCGACATACTCAAACTAACATAAAAATCGCTTCTTTATACTAACTTTTTCGTATCTTATTTTCATTAGCAGTTCATATTTAACAAAATAGGTAATTTAATTAAAAACATTGTTTTATCTTATCAGTTTCTTAAAATTCTGTATAAGAAGTAATTTTCAGTCTTTAGTTCCTGACCCTAAATATTTTCACTATTATTTTCACGACAAAACAATAGTTGTTATATATTTGTATAATATATTAGCCATATTTGTATCTTTTCTTAATCGTTTTTGTTTTACTTTATTTTAAATATTATAAATTATCTAAAAAATAGTAAAATAGACCAGGGCGAATCTGTTTTGAAGTACATGTGGGAGGTGATATATTGATTGTTAGAGGAATGTAATAACTTCAATAATAATTTCGGAAATTGTCTTAAGTGGAAATTAAAACGTCAACCTTTAACGTACTTTAACCTTTAATTGTGGCTTATTCCCATTTAAATAGTAATTACTTTTTTAAGAAGCATCTTTCCAATCTTTTTCAACGACGTTTTTTGAAATTAACTCTCGGTAACTATTAAACTAATAGTTACCGAGATATCCTATTTGTTTATAAGCCAAAAATTGATTGCAATTTAAAAAAATTCCTGATGCCGATTAGATAATCCGATTTCAATTACATAAAGTGCGTTGGATAGGCAAACTGCTCTTTTATATGTAAAAAAAATTATGTTATTGTAAACTTCTACACAGTTTAGTTTTTACTGTGTAAGATTTTAAAGAATTTCGTAAAGAAAATTAGATTGCAAATTATTATTCGAAATCTGTTGAATCGATTTTAATGAAATTTGGTGGACTATTTTATTAATCTAGATTTTCTAGGCGAATTGCGAAGATTGAGTAGTAAAAAAACATTGAATAAGAAGAGGCTTTTCTCCCGATAAGTCAATAATTATTAATATTGAACACAACAATTTATCTCACATCCAAATGTAGTCTTTTTTCACAAATCCGCCCTGGTCTAAAATTCTACATTATAGAAATACTAAATATTTTAAAAGTTCAAATTTAAAATAGTATACAGAGTGTTGTTTAAAATAGTATAAATTTTGTCGTTATACTCTCTTCATAATAACATACCTATCGTTACCTCTCTTGACAACGAAGATATCCGTTTCCTGTGTACGAGTTAATCACCCTGTACATTTATAATGCCATTTAAAATTAAGTATGGACTGCTTCTTATGTGCTTTACTTTGCTATGCTGTGCTCCCTAATAAAACTGGTCTTAAGTTCCTGCTATCTCACTTTCTGAGATTTTCATCATCTTAGAGTAGAAAAAACGTAGAGACAATTTTAGAGAATTCTTGACTCGAAATGACTAATACAGTTTGCACAGTGCATTATCAGAAAATTTAATTTTATATGAATTTCAAGTGTTCAAAAAAAGTTGGTATATTATATAGAACAGTGGTGGATTGTATATTATTAATTAAACTATTAGAGATGATAGAAGTAAAACTTCTAAAATATTTTCATTCATATTTAGCCTATAATTTTAAGAAGATAAAAAAAGTAAATATTATTTTATTATCATCACAGTTCTTTTACGCTTAGAAGTGTGAATGATCCCTCATTGAGCTTTGTATCGGGAAAATATTCACTTTCGTTAGTTTGGAACTATTCAGAATGCAAAAAAGCCGTTTTGACCTCGGCGGTTCAATTTTGTCAAAAAATAAAAATTAATTGTTTTCAAAGTAATAT
Organism: Diabrotica undecimpunctata; assembly: GCF_040954645.1. Taxonomy (NCBI): domain Eukaryota; kingdom Metazoa; phylum Arthropoda; class Insecta; order Coleoptera; family Chrysomelidae; genus Diabrotica; species Diabrotica undecimpunctata. The sequence continues at coordinate 160,602,451 of NC_092808.1, forward strand.
TTTATTGATTAGTACCGTTTTGCGGTAAAGATCAGTCAAAAAACTATTAATATAAGAAAGATTTATCAAGATCCCATCACTAGATATACTTATTGAAATGTAAAATAAATGATGAATGTAGATGTGCAACTGAATATCATTCAGACAAGAAACTGTCAGGGTTTTTGAGAAAATTTGCAAATTTCAATAGACCAGAAGAGGGGTTCTAGCAAGTCACAAGACACAGTATCGCAAAGTGGTTATGGTACCAACTTTGGCACAGGCCTTGGTGGCGGTGGCATTAGAGGCATTGAAGGTACCATCATGTCTCACGTCTTCAAGCCACTGGTGACGCGGTTCGTCGATTCGAGCAAGGAAATCAAGACGCCGGAGAGTCTAGTAAGATAATTTTTTTATCAATACTCCAAATATCACAAATGATTTATTTTAATTACTTTGTTTGTTTTAGTTGTGTTAAATTATTTTCTGGACCACTTAAATCCATTTTTTTCAGTTCATCTGTCCGTCTTGATTTTGTTCTTCTGCTACCAATCTTTCTCTAGATTTTTTTAGTTTTTGGTGGTCATTCCAATGTCTTTCTCGTTCATCTGCCATCAATTTTGCCACGTGAATATTACAATACTACTTAATTCTTCTTCTTTTTTAACTCTAAGGCTCATTCTAAGTATGGTCTAATAAAGAACTTTCTTCCATTATTCTGTACTTACAGCACGTTGTTTCCACGTGAAAACGCCCACCTATTATCATATTCAGTATCGCAATACTGTTACTGAGGGAAGGAGGACATTTTTTTAAAGAAGTCGTAAAGTATATTGCCCTTAATATTGCATCCTGAAAAGGAATGTGTTGTCAAATGATAAAAGTTCTCTACAATTTTTAAACAAATGAGTTAGCTTCTGCCATATTGGTAGCAATACCCAGTTTAAGAGATCAGCCAATAAAGAATCTATATTCCTGTAGTTATATTATAACTTAATTGTACAAGTCGCTTTCTTTTTTGTTGCAAGCGGTATGTGGATGAAAAGATTATATTATTTTATTATAATTTTTTTAGACGCTGTATTGTGAAATCAGACAATTGATGACATATGTCAAAGAAGGGCATGGAAGTATATTTAGAAGAGTAGCTTTAAGTGCTCTTATCGATTCAGCAGATAAACCAAGCAAGAAAGAGGTCAACATGCAGACAACACGAGTAATCAGGTAAGAACCAGGTTTTTATTCATCCATTCATTCATTCATTTCTTTAAGTTCGGTTAAGCATTCGGTGAACATTTAGTAAAAGTATTTCGACCACATAATTTTGTATCAAGCTCTACAGAAACTCAAGATATATGGAGGGTAGTAGACGAGCCGATTCAAGTGGAGTCGACAGTAGAGAAATTTACACACAGCGTATTGAAATGTGGCATCATGGAAGAAATCGAGTCGAAAAAATCTCCTAGCTAGGATCTTTTAACGGAAAAAGCTACAAAACTTTTGATGTCTTACAAAAGCTAACTAGTAAGGTTAAGATTTGTATTCTGCAAATATTCATTGCTACTTTAATACTTATTTTCCGCAATAATGGAAAGTAAAGGAAGTCACATAATGGTGTTGAAGCTAGGCAAAAAACTTAAAAATTATATCATATAGGCCAATCAGTATATCTGTAATTCTTTTCAAAATATTTGGGAACTGGTTGTTAAAAAGACTTCAACCCATTCTAAAAAAAGATCATACCTGATTGCCAGTATGGTTTCTGATCGATACGGGAATGTGTAGAAAATAGACGATACAGTTTAACAGCTTTTCTGGATATAAGTCAGGCTTTTGATAAGGTCTAGCACACTGATCTACTCTATAAAAGCATACCTCCATAAAAGCATCTACCGTATAGATTTTATGGTGTGCTTAAATGTTATTTTAATAACATATTTCCAACATTTCAGTAGACGCAGCTTGTCTAGGAGACCGGTGGGAGTCAATGAAGATCAATTCTAAAGCCAATCGGAAGCTTTCGAGTTTCTTCGGCTGTCTCCTTCTTTTGGTAGGTACAATTGTCGACTGTGTATCAGAGTATATATTATATAACAAATATATACTCTGGGGGGTATATACAAGTACTCTGAACCAGTGGACCTTGTTAGTCTAGACAAGTAATAGAATTTTGTGACTTGTAAGGAATTGTTTTATAATAAAACTTTATTTTTCAGATATTATGGATTATGAACAAGAGCACAAAAGATTGTTAGCACTTTTTGAAGACGTTTCGACAGGTGATGAGTATGATGATGAAGAGTAATCGGAAGAAGAAGATCATGTAGAAGAAAACTTAGAGGGAAACGATACGGATCAGCAAGATGAGGAATTAGATGATGACACAGATTTTGCCATTGGTCTATATTTTTTGGGCAAAGATAGTAAAACATAATGGGCTAAATCGAAGTAAAAATATTGTTCTGCAGCTCCCGGGTCAAAACAATATGTCAGACAGAAAACCGATATTTTAGATATCTGGAACAATCTATTTGATACTGATCTGTTGCAAATAATTGTTGATGGGACCACTACTAAAATAGAAACAGAAAAACAGAAGTTCAGTCGCCATCAAGATATATACCCAATAATAATATTGATGAAATTCGTGCCCTTTGAAGTCTTTTATATCTTGCAGGTGTAATAAAGGCAAGTCGCCTTAATACAACATACTTTTGGAAAAAAGACGGCACTGATATAGAGGTTTTTCGACTGACAATGAACATCACAACATTCAGAAATTCAGTAAGGTACATGCACACTGATGATATCAATTAAGGCATGATAGAGTTAGTTTCGATAAATTAGCGCCAATAAGAGATTTTATTTTATCAAGTCGAACGAAAATCAGACAAAATGTTTCTCTCATTCGCAATAAAATGGATGGACTAAAAGTTGGAGACTTTTAGTAGACGGTGCTCGTTCCGCTAGTACATACCAAGTATAGATACACATACCAATAGATACGGTATAAAAATATTTGCACTGTCTTATACGAAGTTGTTTTAATCCAGTAACATGAAAGTATACGTTGGCAAAAACCAAGTGGGTGGTCTATACTATCTAGACACTAGTACCAAGGCAGCGGCGGAACGGGCCTATCAACATCTTTACGGATCTAAAAGAAATGTTACCACCGACAATTGGTACACCAGCGTTGATCTTGAAGAAAAATGGTTTAACTCTCTTAGGAACAATAAAAGTAAATAGAAGAGAAATTCGTGCATATTTCTCTAACAATCAAGGACGACCTATTGGCTCTAGTATATTTGGGTTTGGTTCAAGAGGAACACTAATATCATATAAACAAAAAAAAAACAAAAACGTTATATTCCACTATGCACCATGGAGACGACGTTGATCCTGTATCTGAAAAACCGGAAAGCATATTAGCGTATAACAGCACAAAAAGCGGTGTTGATACCGTAGATAAATTATGCGCACAATATGATCTAGCACGTTGTAATAGAAGATGGTCCCGTTTTATGTATAGCCTTTTAAATGTTACAGCAATAAATTCCTTTGTTATTTACAATTGTAACATTCCAAGTTCCACAAAGACCCGAGGAGAAGTTTTGACAAATTTAACATTTAGTCTTATATACAACCACCAAAAGAATCGAAGCCAAAATGTCTATATACCCAGGACAATAAGGATTCGACTAAAGGAGATCTGTCACTTGGATGAAGATGTCGTGTCAGTTCAAAGAACTCCGGGAGCAATTGGTAGGTTTGGTGGCTGTGGATGGAAAAAAAATCAAAAAATTAAATAATTTTGTTCAATTTGTAAAAATTATCTTTGTTTTGTTAATGTAAATCTAATTTGCAATGATTGTAACGATATTGCGGCTTAATTTTATTATGTTTTTTGCCATCTCTTATATTTTTTTATGATGTCAGTGAAATAATGTTTTATTTTTGGTTAAGATAGTTCTTGAAGACTGATATGTTATGTTCTAATTTTAAATTAATTGTAATTTATTGTGTAGTAAAAAAGAGAATAAATCAAACTATTACAAAAATTTGTGGACTATTTTTTGTGCTACGTAAATATACATTTAACATAAACAAAATATGTCAATAATAATAAATAATGTAAAAAAAACTACAAACAATAGATTATTTTATTGAAATTTAAACAAAATGCATCAAGGGGACTATTTTTATGACCAGTCTAATAGACCTTGTGCGACTACTGATATACAAAATTAAACTGCGTCTACTGAACGGCTAGTTAGGCACCAAGAGGAATGCACCGATTTGTACTCAGTTTCAAACAAGTAACGTAGCCAACGTATTTATAGAGTAAATTTTTGTTCATACACATTATTTTTCTTGAAGACACATGCACCATTCTGAGATAGAAGAACAACAAGATGTTCCAACTGACACCCAGTCGTACACCGAAGATAGAGGCACACGAAAATCGTTATTCAAAAAAAGAAGTACATCATCAACTTGTCCAGTAAGTATTTACACATAAAATAACACGCATATTTCAAGATTTCTATCCTTAGTATTGAAGTAATTTATTCCCTGTTTTATATTATTTTTATTTTTGTAATTTTCAGAGTTTACTTGAGACTGAAGCAGAAGAACTTCCAAAAACGAGTCAAAGTCCCATTGGAAACATCAGAAAAAAGCATTATATACTAACACCAAGACAAAGCGAGAGAGCATTGGGCATTGCTCTAGAACCACAACTATCTATCAAAGCCAAAAAATCTAAACTTGGAGGTCTAGGTATGTGAATATATTTTCATTATTTCAAGAAATCTTTAAAAAATTATCTTACGCATAACTAAATACATACAGATTTGGAAAAAATTTTAGGGAACATAGGATTTTTAATACAATAACTCAGATCCTCTAATTTGCAATTAACCCAGATATTACTACCGTCCTTTTAAAAGGCAGTGTAAATTATGCGTAATTTAGGTTAGTACAGCTACCAACTGATAGATGGCTCTAGATGGAGTGTTTTCAAGAGCCAGCTTTCGACAAGTTTTAACGATTTTAGTGCGCGCACATGCTGTAATTGTGAGGTTATCTGTGTAAATTGCCAGGTTTTGGACTACAAAATGGATGCTTATAATTGGAGGTAACGGAGGACTTATGTACGTATATTCTTGGCTCGAATAGTTGTCACGTTGTTTCAAAGGCTCGCCGCTTGGGATTTCATTTTGTTCTTTTAAAAGGACGGTAGTAATTAGTACTACCAACGTGCGTATTGTTTCAGGAGGCCTCTCAAATTGCATGAGCTATTAGAAGAGCTTGATTCTGATGAAATCCCAGTCCCTCCAGATGGTTTGATCATAATTCCCCCAGAAAATGCCAATGATGATGTCACCGATTGCGACTCCGGCGATGAAGAACTAACTACAATAAATAATTTACCGGGTAGTCAGTTGAGAAACGATGTGGAACTTGTTTTTGACAACGCGACTGAATTACCACAAGATTCTGTGAATTCCAGCCTACCAGAAGAAGATTCGGATGATGACAATATACCATTGGCTTTGTTTCTTTCCAAGGAAAAGCTGCCCCATCAATAAGAGAAGAGAATATCTGCACACTGGATTCAAGGAGACTTGTATCAACACCCTGATTGTACTTACTGGAAAACTCAATTTGGACCGAAAATGACTCAGTCGCCGATGGAAATTTTCAATTTGTTTTTTGATGATGAAGTCATCAATTTGGTTACCGAATACACTAACATCTACGCAGGACAAAGAAATCTTTTGAACGACATTACTCAAAATGAGATTCGATGTTTTATAGGCGTTCTTGTATTGAGTGGTTATGTGGTTGTGCCGAAAAGGTACATGTACTGGAAAAATCGTGACGATTCGCACAACGCAATGGTGGTAGCTGCTATATCTAGGGATAGATTTTCCCACATAATGAAAGTTTTGCATGTTTGCAATAACTTGTCATTAGATAAATTTGATAGATTTGTCAAGATGCGACCCCTGTTCGACGTAATAAACAAAAAATTTATACAATTTTCCCCTTTAGAACAACATCACAGCATAGATGAGGCAATGGTTCCGTATTTTGGTCGCCATCCCACAAAACAATTCATCAGGGGAAAACCAATCCGTTGGGGGTACAAAATGTGGGTAGAAGCCCTTCGTCTGGGATACATAGTTTGGTTTTCTCCTTACCAAGGTAATTCCACTACAATACCTGAACAATATAAAGTCCTTGGATTGGGTGCATCAGTAGTTCTATCCTATGCAGACAGATTGAATGAAGTATGGCCTCAAAGGCGATTCCATCTTATTTTTGATAATTATTTTACTTCTATTCATTTACTGCATGAGCTAAAACAAAGAGGCATATTTGGTACAGGCACTGTAAGGGAAAATCGCACCATGAAATGCCCTTTACCCTGTTCATCTATTATGAAAAAAACTGAACGTGGTAAATACGAGTATCGTCGTGATAAAAATACAGGAATAGTGGATTGCCGCTGGCATGATAATAATATCGTTTCTATTGCTTCCAATTTTGTACCAGTAATGCCTTGCTTCTCTGTAAAGAGATTTTCACAAGCAGAGAAAAAACATATTCAAGTTCCTCAACCAAATATTGTTAGAATATACAATAACTTCATGGGTGGCGTTGATCGCAGTGACCAGAACATCAGTTTATATCGAGTGTCCATAAGAGGAAAGAAATGGTATTTTCCCCTTTTTGCTCATTGCGTTGATATGGCTATTCAAAATTAGTGGCAGATTCACAAAACTCAAGACGGTAAACTGGATCAACTTGAATTTAGAAGATCTATTGCAACTAATATTTTGGAAACTTTTAAAAAAGAAACAAAACGCTAACCTTCTAAGCGGAATTCGAATTCGGTAGCCAATTCAAGATATGACAGTATTAACCACTTGGTTCTTTATCAAGAAAAGCAATCGCGATGTGGATATTGTCACAAAAAAGTCCAGTTTTTGTGTGAAAAGTGCAAAATACCTTTACATCCAAAATTTTGTTTTAAATCCTTTCATTCTTTATAAATTGATACTAATAAAATATATATGATATCTGGTACCCTATCCCTATATTACTACCGTCCTTTTAAAAGAACATGTCAAAACTTGACAGGTATCGTCATAAAAAAATATATGATTGTGTTTTTTGGTTCCATATGCTATAATTTCCATGAAAATTCGAAATTAATTCAAAATGTTAACAATAAAAGTTTCAGTAATATCTGGGTTAACCAGTGTACATTTTAATATAACGTCGCAATGTTTTATAATTAATTCATTTGTTCGACTGGAGTCTCAATTCATGCCGCGATGCTGCCAGTGTAAGTGTAAAAACAGAACACAGCTAGAGTGCATGTCAAATTCTCCGAAAACGTACGTATTTATAAATGTAGATATGGAATTAAAAATATTATTTAACTAAAAAAATGGTTGTTTTATTGCCAAAACGGCTTGAAAAAAAGTAGATTTCTAGAAATAAAAATAAAAAGGAATTTCAAAAATAAAATAATAATAATACACTCTTTTTAATTTGAAATTATAAACAATATTTGGAATAATAAATGTATTTAAGTATAAATTTAATAATTCAAATAATACCTAATGAACACAAATAAAATTGATGTTAACAAAACATTATTTATTATGTGCACAAAACCGGACTTTCAGGAAAAATCGGTAGATGAAGCAACACTGTCGGCGTGCCAGATACGCTACTACAAATCGCAGAGGAGAGGTAATCCAGTGGAACAAATAAATTAGTCAGAAAATATCGCGACGTTATATAGAAATTTACACTGGTTAATTGCATATCAGGGAATCTTAGTAAATGTATTAGAAATCCTATGTTCCGTAAATAAAATTCCAAATGTTATTGGCCTTTAATTTAAAATATACTAGATACATCTACTTGGATACAGTTGGATACATCTCACAAATAATTTACTTTTAATGTGTAATTTTTTTTCTTTTTATAGTAAACTGGTTCAAAAAAGGTGAAACTTCATCCATCGACGAACTGGACAATGTCGATAACGGCGACTCATTTACCGATACATCCAGTTTTATCAGACAATCTTCCAAACATTACCAATCAAAAGAATCTGGAAGAAGGTACGATCTCCCACTAATCCTCTTAACATATATTTCAGTAAAACTTTATTGCAGCAATGTAAGCCAGAGCATACAAAAAGCGAAGCGACGAATGGAAGACAAATTCAAATTTGTGCTGAAGAAAGGAAAGAAAAAAGACGGAAGCCAAGAAGAGTCTGCTGGAGGATGTAGGCGAACGAATTTTAAAAAATCTACAAACATAAAAAATATTTATTTTGTAGATTACAGTAGAAAAAACTCGATGGAATTGGGCGATAATTCTAGAGAGTCTGAATTTGTAGTTTTAAAGGAAAGGAAATTGGTGTCTACCAGTACGGTCTATCAGGGTGTTTGTAGGTTGTCATTTCTGTTAGAAACGTGTCCGCCGGGATCGGTTCCCGATGCACACTTGTTGGCTTCTGTTTTAGATTTGGTAAGTAGAATATTTGTGAAAAATTAATAATAGTTCACGAAATACTCTTACACATCATACAGTCATTGTTTTCTTGGCCTATCTAACTCTAATTAGGTATTTTCCGGTATTAAATTACTATATCTTTTGGTAAATATGTCTTTTTCTGGTTACATGAGTAGGTACGAACAAAACATACTTACTACGATAAATATCCTTACCAAAAGTTAATTTAAAAGTATGTTTTAACAACTGATCATTTAGCTTTTTCTTTGAATCCACTTTTTCAAAAAAATTTGTAGGTGGGAAAATTTTTCCCACCGCCCAAAACTTTAGCATATTTTATACCTAAAAAGTCGTGACATATTGGTTCTATGTAATTATTTTATTGAAAAAAACATTCAAAGAATTAATTTACTTTCAATGAAAGTTCCTAAAATAATGATTAATGCACAAAGGTACCTGGCATAGCGAATACACATATTTGTTTCTTTTTTCTGTTGCTTTAGTGCTACAGAGTCTATACCTCTTATAGGTTTTGTTTTTATTCGGCATAAGATTACCGATATTAGTTGGTCTGACTTATTCTGGAACCACTCGCTTGTTTGATAGAACAAGACATGTCTGTTTAGTTTCTTTCTAGATGTATTTCCACAAATGAGCAGCAAATATACTACTATCAAATAGTTTTTTCCATTAGACGAACATTTTTCTGACTCTACATTATGTTCTGTATTGTTGGCCTTCTCCTGGGATTGAACAACATCTTCTGGGATAAATTAGTCAGGATAGCTTCATTTTCTATATCGCCACTACTTGCTCAACAGTTTTTATCATTTTTAGAATTTACAGTGCAATCCATTAATTCCTTTTTTTTTTGTTTGGCTGTATTATCACAGTCTTGATCGAAAATGATTTCATTGTCGAGTAGGCTGTTGAGTTTTATCTAAATTCTACATAACTGTAAGAAATTTAGTAATTAGTTTATGACAGAAAGAGTTGCAATGAAAAATATATTTCTAGCTTAGAAATAACAAAATATTTTGGTAAGTGGGACGTATGTTTGCCACTAATATATCCCAATATAAAACTGTCTAAAACAACTAAATTGGTTTTATAAACAAGTAATTATGATAAATGCCTTTTATATTTCAAACTATATACGAAATAAATCCTATTACTTTATTCTTAATCTAAGTATTAAAGTCTCACAAAACTGAATAAGACATACAGCAAATTGACGAAAAATCCCAACTGTCACTTAAACGCTAATTAACATCTGTACAGATTCTCTCTATAACTACGTATCTATTTGGTAAGATGGCAGCACTGATAATGTTTGGAAATTCTTATTCTCATCGCCCATAAAACGAATCTTTGATGATGGGAATTTATTTTACCCACCGCCTATAAAACAGTTAAACAAAATAACGATATCTAGACAAGGATTTTCCGCTATTCGATTTTATTATAGTGAATTATGTTTCAAATTTTAGCCCCACGCAACAGTAATCGCAAGGGCAACTCTGCTACTGGAATGCGCATATTTCGTCCACTGTTGCAACAAAAACCAGTGGCCCTCTTGGATGAAGTACAACCTGCCGGTTTATAGACCATCCGGGCCGATACCGGCCCGAGGTAACAGTACGACCGGGCTCAGAAGATCACACATTATGCAAAGGGCAGCCGGAAAAATGTTTTATCAATGGGCAGAGGTAACGGCGACATTATTACGATAGATTAAATATTTTTAAGTAATACTTTTGAATTATCAAATCTGTTGTAGAGTTTGGTCTTCGTCTGTAGATGGCATGCAGTATTCTTCGATGCGTGTTTATATGATCTATGCTATGTATAGCTGAAATCGTAAATTAATTAATTTTATATTATCTAGTATATTCATAAAATATAAAGCTCTAGGTATGTAGCATAAAAGTACAACTTTTTCAATATTAAGTTATTTATTCTTGTTATTTTGGTCAGTGATATATTTAGAATATAAATAATAGAAACCACTGCAGTGTTTTAAAGTCATTTTGTTTACTTGGAAATAACGCGTATAAAGAGAATAATGGTAAAAGTGTTTTAAGGTATCTGAAAATAAATTTAAGGTATTTTAAACACTTTTAGTAAGACGTTGAGAAAGAGAATAAAAACCTGGAATTTAAACAATATAAGACAACAAAAAAAAGCCAAAATTTTTAAGAAAAAAGTTAAAAATCGTAGCGTATTGGAGAGATATTACAAGAATTTTACGGAGATAATAAATAATTTACCGGCAGTCTATACATGATTTGGTTTTGCTTTACTTGATGCAAAGTCGTTTCGTTTAAGTCAATGTATTGTTATGTCACATACCCTTGATTACGGCTGTGCGCTTTAGCGAAGTCCAGAATTCTGTTTTCACGACCTTCTAGAATTAATGCAGTTCTAATCGTCCAATAAGCTGTCTTCTAGAATATTTTGTTTTCAATATATAAGCCAACCAAGGCGGCCTTTGATTATGAGTGATTAGCGATTCCACATAACAGCGCGAATTGTTTTGTAAGCGATAAATATTAGTTTAACTAGTTATTGTAATATTTGTTATTAAGTGAGTTTTGTCAGAAAACCGTAACAACTTTTGTTAGAAGTAATAATAATAAACGAAAAAGAGAGACAAAGATGAAGGAAATTAGAGATATGATTGCCACAATGGAACAACGTCATCAGAAAGAAAAGAACACTAAAGAGATATGTCATCAGGAAGAATATGAAGCTAAAGGGAGACGTCGTCAAGAAGAAAAGAGCTGAAGAAAGACGTCGTGAGGAAGACAGAGTAAGTTGCTCGTGAGTCTTATACCAAAAATAGAGACATCAAAAGCGACTAAAGAAGATATAAAAAAAGAAGTCGAAGAAGTCCAAGAAGATATCATCATCATCATCAGTGGTGCTACAGCTCTAGTTGAGCCTTGACCTTCCCCAGTCTATTTCGCCAGTCGTTTCTGTTCATCGCCAACCGTTGCCAATTTGCCGCGCCGATTTTCCTTGCGTCCTCGTCCACACCGTCCCTCCATCTCAGTCGTGGTCTGCCTCTACACCTATTTCCCACTGGGACCGATAATAGAGTTCGTCTGGGTGGGTAATTTTCATTTGCTCTTGACACATGTCCAGCCCATCTAAGCCTACCTATTTTTATGAAGGATATTACATCTCTACCATTTACTATTTTTTTATACTTCTCGTACAATTCGAAATTATATCGCCTTCTCCAAATACCATTCTCACAGAATGCGCCCATTATTCTTCTTAGTATCTTCCTTTCGAAGACGAGCAAAAGATTTGCGTCTGTTTTGGAAATGGTCCATGTTTCTGACCCATATGTCAGCACTGGTAGGATGAGTGTTCTATATATTATTAGTTTGGTTTTCTGGCTTAAATTTCTGTTTTTTAGCTGCTTGCTTAGTCCAAAATAACATTTGTTTGCTAGCAGTACCCTCCGTTTTACTTCTTCAGATGTGTCATTATCGTTTGTTATGAGAGAACCCAAATATGTAAACTTATTTACTACCTCAAAATTATATTGGTCTATACTGAAGTTTTCTTCGGCGTTTCTAGCTCTATCTCTGTTATTTGGAATAGATACTAACATTTTGGTATTTCCTCGTTTATTTTAAGGCCCATATTTTGTGCGGCTGTCAAGAAGGTGGAAGTCATCTCTTTAAGTCCTCGTGTAGTACGTGCGATCAAATCCAGATCGTCAGCGTAAGCCATAATCTGCGTCGATTTATTAAAGATTGTTCCCCTATTGTGTAACTCGGCTATATTATATATCTTATAGTCTTTTCTAACGCTATATTAAAGAGAAGGCACGCCAGCGCGTCTCCCTGCCGTAACCCTGCATATGTTTCAAACGCTTGTGACATATCGCCTTGTATTTCCACTCTGCAGATCACTTTACTCATAGTTGTTTTTAAGAGCCTTATTTTTTTTTTTTTTTTTTGGTGGTAAATCTTCTAAAGACCGTACCAGGCCGTGTCCCCGTTAAGGATGACCTGGCGTGAGTTGGATTCAGGGTGGAAGGATCCATCCGCACGCAGTCCCCCCAGAGGAGTCGTGCTCACAGATACACCCATAGCTCCCTGCCTGCCAACTAAAGTCCACCCCCTTTTATACAGGCTACTCATGCGGTAGGTCCTCTTCAGACCGGTGCATCGCATAAATAGCCCATCCCCTCTCTCTCTCTCTCTCTTTCGCCCTCTCTCTCACTCTCTTACCTACCTTTGCTGTAGATTCCTCTCCAATATCTCCTTCTTTCTGACAATTTGAGTTACTGCCTCCAATATTGCCTTGTACTCAGTCTCTCCTCTCATTGCTACCTGCATTATGGTATTTGTACTTACCCTACCTAGCTTTCTGTACAATTCGTTTCTGTCCTCATCAAATCTTCTGCACTCGAATACACAGTGCTCGGCCGTGTCAGCCACTCCACAGTCTGTGCAATTTCCATCCGCAACCTTCCCTATCCTTTCTAGATAGGCCCTGAAGGAGCCGTGCCCTGTTAGGAACTGGGTGAAAAAGTAATTGGTGTCTCTGTCTTATTAATTACGAGCCTTATTAATTTATGGGGAATGTTAAGTTCATTCATGGCTTCGTATAATTTACCTCTTAGGACGCTATCATACGCTGACTTAAAGTCCACAAAGAGATGGAACGTGTCAATATTAAATTCATTGGTTTTTTCTAAGATTTGACGTAGCACAAAAATCTGGTCAATTGTTGACCTACCTGGCCTAAAACCGCTTTGATACTCACCAAGGATTTCTTCCACGTACGTACTTAAACGGCTGTACAGGGTGTTGGAGAATATTTTGTACATTGTATTCAGAAGAGTTATACCCCTATAATTTTTACATTCCAATAAATCTCCCTTTTTGTGCAGTGGACATATGACTCCAGTGCACCATTCCTCTGGCATTTGTTCTTCTTCCCAGACTTTGACTATTATGTTGTGAATTTGTGCATAATGCTGTTACCTCCATGTTTGATGAGCTCTGCGGGGATACAATCCACTCCTGGCGACTTGCTCAAGAAGATATAAAAAAGAGAAATTGAAGATACAAAAAAAGAGAGAGAAGATATGAGGTCTAGTAGAGAAAAGACATGCTGAGGTAACGAGAACTCTTGACCATATCCTCCTAGAAATGAAAATGACTAAGCAGCTGAAGATAAACCGTAAATGATTTGCTCCCCTGTCAATGAAATAATTAAGCCTACTACTATTCAAATATTCAGATATTCAAAACCGCTGCGCAAAATAATGGATGGGCAAATAGACAGAAGGCAACAGCTCTCATATTACCACTCCTAGGTTAAGCTGCCAAAATCCTCCAGAACATCCCAGAAGAAGAAGAAAAAAGCTATAAGACCATTGTATTGACTCCAAAACTAAGATAAAGTAGTAAATATTTAAAACAAGTCAACTGAAAGTCCGGATACAAGGCTCGAAACACGAAGCCCTTGAAGAGTTTCTGCACCAATTCATCATTCAATGTTTCATTGATGGCCTGTGCAACATAGACCTTCAGTAGATATTACCCCTAGGGAAAGGAGGCTACCAAATATTAAAGAACACCATTGTTGCAGAGTTGGAATATGAAGCCGTGAAAAATTTGTCCGTCAAGTAAGAGGTGTTGCCGAAGAGGAAGAAGTCGATCTAAATACGCTGTTTGGCCGCCCATATTGAGAAATATCTCGAGCCAATAGCTGATTATTTAAAACAAAAACGTATAGACGGCAAACGTGTTACAATTGCGGATTGGTAGACTGCCTTCAATGTACAAGATCAGAGCAACAACAAAAGCACAGTTTGGAAAACCTAGAAGAAACGAATATCAATTGGCGCACGTTGACTGGAGTGTCTAAAGTGCTCTAGCTTCCCAATGTTTACAATAAGATGAAATAGACAGTTTAGTTGCCGATGGACTTCTCGATGACCACAGATGCAATTTTACCATCTATACTGGGGTAGAAGAAGAATATCGAGATATCACATTCTAGAAAATAGCTTACCTGACGACAAGAACTGTTTAAATTTTCTAAGCTTATCTCTGCATCGATAGAAATGGTTTGTGGAATATTTCGACAGCGAAGAGAAAATTTTGGACTTCGCTAAAACACAGAACGGCAATTAGGGGTATGTGGCACAATAATACGTACCTACTATTCAGTTTGTCCATAAAGTAAAGCACCTCTTGAAGATATTTTTATCTTTAAAAGTATCTGGATGTCATTCGTGCTTTTAACAGTAACAATGATATAAGAACATGTACCTCCAATCAGTAAAAGCTTTATATTTCCCGAATAAACTTTATTAGAAGTAGTACCTAGTAGTATTCGATTTCTAAAATTCACCTTTTAATTGATCTAACTCACATTCAAATATCTTAAGATTTGAAATTGTATTAATCGTATTAGGTTTGATTCTTCATTTGTTTTTATAACTTCTTAGTTTTGTATGAGTTTTTATCTTTTAATTATAAAAGACTGCAATTGTAAAATTTTCGTCTTTTCTGGATTATATAGGCAATTTTAAATATTGTGTAGGTAATCGGCCAAAGACTGGAAGAATTTATCAACGAAGACAAAGCTCTACACGCACAAGTGAGTGCAATGGTAGCGGAAGAGCAAAAACAAAAGGAGCTTTTAATACAAGACGAAGAAGAAGATTTTCTGGACGAAGCCAGTATTAATTCCTACGGATCTTCATGCCCGATGGCTTTACGTCTTATCGCATGCGTTCTTCTGCAAGAAATTACGGCATTTCTTCGAGAAACTTACCAAACGTTACCGAAGTCGTCTAGAGTTATGGAAAAAGGAAAACCAGCGCCGTGGGAAAAGCTATATAGCAAAGAAGCCAACAGGAGGTGGAGTATGGCACTGTCGTCAATGGGTCACTCTCAGACATCTGCTCAAAGTTTGCAATCCATTGCTGGAGATAGAGATTCAGGCAAGTTGTAATTACCGATGTATATTATATGTAATTCAGGTAGGATGAGATTGTTTGCTAAAATATCTACTTGGACGTTTATTTAATTACAAAATACAATGAAAATTCTACGAATTAAAAATGACATAGGGTAAATGCACTAGTAATGGACACCTAAGAGAAAATTTTAAACTATTTTTATTCGTTCAAATGAAGTATTTGACTCACAATTTTTTTTCTTGTGTTAGGCTCCTAAGAAAGGTATATAATCTGCTATTGTTGGTATATTCTTATTGTTGACTTCTTCTTTTAGTATTGGCAACAAAAGCCTGTTACATTTTAGTGATGGATTTACTACAATTTTTCTTCATTAAGTAGGACGAGAGCATGCTCGTTGTCCCAGGTATGTTTGCATATCTGAGATTTGTGGAAGCATCTGTTTTGATGTATATTTTATGCTGATTTATCCTGACACTTAGTGGTCTTGCAGTTTCCCCCACATAAAAATTGATGCACTTACAGCTTATTTTATATATGCAGCTGCTTTATCTTTCTTGTGTGTTGTTGGATTTAGTTTTGGATAAGATAGATCTTAGTGTATTGATTGTTTTGAATTTTGTGATGTTGTACTTAAGCCACAATTGTGGCTTAATCTAATTTAAACATACCATTTATCCTAGACATGCAATAAGAAAACAGTTTTACAAAAGACACATAATTTTTTAATTTCAATACAAATAAAAATCATTACCAGATCTCTTCAAATTATTTTCCTTCATAAAATTGTTGAATTGTCAAAAGTTTTGAAAAATAATATTCCTTTTGAAAATATTCTCTAGTAAAATAATTATTTCCTTAAAACTTTTTTCATTTTTTATGTATTCCACATTTTATGTATGACATTATTCTTCTTGTTATGCCGTCCCCATTAATGGAGGTTGGCGACCACATTTCGAAAAGCTTCTCTGTCTTTTGCAACGTGGAATAATTCGTCTACAGTCATGTTTGTCCAGTCTCGAATATTTCGCAGCCATGACTTCCTTCTTTCTACCTATTCTCTTTTTGCCATCGACTCTACCCTGCATGATGACCTGCAGAAGACTATATTTATCATTCCTCAGTATGTGTCCAAGGTATGCAGTCTTGACATTATTAGTTTGGTTAATTTCATCAATTTTCATGTTATTTCCTAGTTAATGTTTGAGATCACGCATAAAGTCTTCAAAGTTTTACTTATTTGTAACGATTTCAGTCACAATTTTTGCCCAAAGTGATAATTCTAGTCATAGTGTAGACATATAGTATTTGCAATATGATGGTTGAGTAAATATAACAAATACAAGAATGCAATGACTTACTTGTACATCTTCTTTGTAGGTCAAACCGGAGAAAGAAAGATAAGTTTTGTGTTGCACGAGCCTGACAACGAGTCTGAAGGTAGTAGTCAGACAACAGTTACTATGCAGGTAAAAATATACCATTATATTATAAATTTTATATTACACAAAGAAAAAACAACAAGATATTAATTTTGCATTCTATTAATTATCGTGTAAATTGTTTTTCGTTATTTTATGATCACAATACCAAGTATCCTTCAAATTTTATTATTTTCTTCTCGATTTTTCTTTCGTCATTCAATTCTCCAAAATTTCCGTGAATTTTTTTTCTGGATAGTCTATTTTACTTTTACTTTATTTTCATTAATTATTGTTTCAGAAAACATCTTTCATATTTGTCATATATTTTACACTGTTTTATGCTCTTAAAATATTTTTGCATACAATTTATCATTATCCAGGTTTTCCATTAATTTTACATGTCTTACAACAAAAATAGACTACAGAACTTTTTTCTACTCCTCCAATCAAGTTCATCCTATTTGACACTTATTTTCTTCCTTAAATATATCCTTAAAACGTATTTGTGAATATTTTATAGCACATACCTAAACATTGCATTGCGATACAACATTGCGAAACTTCTTTTAGCAACTACTCCAAGGAGACGATGCAAAACGGCAACAACAAGCCAGACCATCATATATTCTGAGAAGAGGAACCGCAGCACCTACTGGGGGTTCTTTTAAAAGAAGAAGTTTAAAATTGAGAAGAGGCACTAAAGAAGGGATGGATGTGGAATGTAAGTATGAATAATATAAGTATGAAAAATATGATGAAACTAATGTATAAATTTAAATTCTCTGGTTTACTATTGTTACCTGATTATTTACTTATCTTGTATATAACTTCTAATATATAACCTACTATTTCCTAGATTTTTATGCAGTATGAAAATATGATAACTCCCATCATTAATATATTCATTTCCGTAAACGAAAGTTCAGAAAGACGGTTCAAATTCATCTTCAGGATAGATTAGTGAAGGGGGCAATTGAATAGCCTCTAATTTCATCCAAGTTTAATGTGTTGACTTCTTTTTTGGGGCTATCTTAAATCGGTTGATTATTAAACACAACTTGAAGATATTAATACACATTTTATTTAAATTCGAATACAAACTTTGTTTAGATCGGATATGGATGGTGTTACTTTGAGGAGTAACCATTGTTAGATATTCTCCGTCACAGGTACTTGACCTCTATAACTTCTATAACTAGATCTATATTATACGTACCTAAATAAACTCATATTACTATTATTATTTTTCAAATTTTTCCTCTCTTTTAAAAATAGCCACTCCTTACTTTGCTTGAATATTTCCGCTATTTCTTTTTTGGAAATTTCTTACTTCCTTCCTGTGGTAATTTGTTTAATTGATTTAGGGAATATTAATATATATATATATATATATATATATAATAGGGAAAATTAATACAAAATAATTAGCTTGATTGGTATTTTATAGGGAAAATTCCAGACTCTGTAAAACGCACCGACTCCATCCAGTCGAAACGAAAAGTAAGCTCTATATCAGATAGAAGCGACACTTCTGAACCAGGAGCTCCAGGTGAAGTTAGCGGGGAAGAATCCCCGGGAGTTCTGAGCGACGAACAGCCTCCTGAAAGTCCGAGTGACAGCAATGACACCGACGACACCTCCAAGCACATGCCTTGGCTTAAAACTATGATCCAAGTGTCCAACTCTTTTTACTACTATTGCCCCCACCAACAATTCTGTCACCCATTTTGCTACAGAAGAGTTATGAGAGCTTGCAACAGACTTATTAAAGCCTCCAGAAAGGTGTATGGTGAGGAATTTGGAATATTAGACGATAAACTTTGCATGGACTTTGGTGGCAAGAAGAAAACTAAAAAGGAGAAAGGGCAAAATAGAAAAGTGTCCGATCAAACAAGTTCAACGGTGTCGCCGATAAGGCGAAAGGACAGTGTAGGAAAAAAGGAAAAGTAATAAAGAACTATTTTAATTAAGGCTGAAAGATTAATAATTGTTGTTTTAGAATCGACAAAAACGTAGATACTAGTCAAATGGGTAAAATATTTTCTAAAGACTCATCTAGGGACATCGCTGACTCTGATACTGGAGCCGAATCAAAAGCTAGTTCTGATAAAAAACCTGAAGAACCTCCACCGATTTTAAAATACATTAAAACTCAGGTAAGCTTACTTCACTTACAGTTTACTTCACATTTTGCTAATATTACTTTAAATTTTAAATTCTCTCAGTTACACAAGTCCTCACTTGGTATATTGATTTGATTTAGTATTTTCATTATAGGTAAAGGATGCTTTTCACTCACCTTTGGCAGTTCTACTTAAAGGTGCGGTTATTATGACCGAAGAAAACTTCGTCGACATTATTCCCGTCGCCTGGGAGCTACTTCTGGAACCCAATCAAGAAGTGACAGCATGTGCTGCTTCTATTTTTATACTGGGTGCCGTAAAATCTCCTCAGACAGTATCCGATATAATGCAACATGGACTGTCTCATCCAGATTGTGCTATAAGAATTAATGCCATCTTACGGTAAGTTATATAAAAAAGAAATCAATGAAAACAGTGGTTGAAGCGTAAAAGTATAAAAGAAAACTAAAAAAAAAGAACATTTAGAACAATTTGGTAATCTTTACTGGCTCTTGTATGAACTAAAAAAATTGACAATTACTTAAAAAGGCAAAATATGTCAATTATAAACATATATCTATACCACCATTGTTATTCTTTTCGTAGATTTCAAGTTTTGTGGAAGATGAGATACCAACCGTGGCCCAGGATGGAAGAAAACGCTCAAGTTCTTTTTAAAGTCCCGCCTCCAGGAATAGAGTTTACTTTACCGTCCCCAAAAATCGGTATAGAATCATTGGATGTTGTTGATTCCCCCTGGGAATTGTTAGTGAAGACTAAGGTTGAAGAAGTTACTATAAATCAAGAGAGACATGTAAGTCATTTTGAAAATTTTTTTCTTATTACATATTTAATCACAGCAGAATAAATTGCAACAGTGGTAACTATAGGATAACAACAAAGCTATGTATAACATTTTTCCAATAATATTTGACAAATAATTAAGCCTATGTAATAAGAATTAAAGAAGCAACTATTTATAGATTTTACAAGGAAAGAAATTTCAATAAACATTGCAAAAAGACTCTGAGAATAACCATAATATACTAAAATAAATTAAGAAATCTATAGAAACGTGATCATAAAAGCTCATTCTATTTATTTAGATAATTTAATTCCAACATTGGTCAAGATTACCGAATTATTTATTTTAATACGTGCTTTACAAATAGCTTGGAAATGTAAAATAGCTACACTATCAGTATTTTAAAAACACTTAACGACAGAAATCACGACTGAGTTAACTTTGGGCGAGCACTGGGAAAACTGCCTTAAAATGGGAGTTTAACATATCCACTTAACCCCAAAATTTTAGTATCAAATAAATTTTAATATCGAGTACAAAAGTTGTAAATCTTTATCACGAAACGTTAAAAAAGAATTATTGCAAATTTATATAAAACAAATTCATCCATTCTAAAAGTCAAGTATACTTATTTTAGCGCTCTCTAGTAACAGCTACCAAAACTAGAAAGAAGCAGCAAACTGAACTAATCAAAATGGCCCTGCAAGCACAAGATGATAAAAAGAGGGAAGAAAGGGAAAACTTCTTAATAACTACCATTCCTATAACCATCCAAGCTGCGCACGAGCCTAGTCTCTACCACACTGGAGAAGAACACGAGGAAGGTGAGTTGATAAAAGACAAACTAATACTGACTAAATCAAATGACTATATTTTGAACAGTGCCAGACCAAGTTTTTGTTTTACATTGCTAAAAGATGGTAACAACAGGATAGTAATATAAGAAAAGGGTTAGAGAAAGAAAATTTTAGAGTTAGTTTTGTTAAATTTACCAACTGATTTGGTATTCCTAGCTCTCTTATTTCTTTGAACATTTCTCTTCTATTAACAGAGTCGTAGGATGCTTCGTAGTCTATAAAATATGTGATGAGTATCAATGTCAAATTCCAGTGTTTGTCTAAAATTTGTTTCTGGGTTAAAATCTGATGAATTGTCGATTTACCACCTCTGAAACCAACCTGGTATTTTCCTACTATCCGTTCTTCATATGGTGCCATACGGTGATAAAGTACTGTGGAAAATATTTTACACGCTGCATTTAGAAGCGTAATGTCTCTGTGGTTAGAGCATTCAAAGATATATCCTTTTTTGTGCATGGTGCAAAGAAGTCCACTATTCCAATCATTGGGGAGAGATTTCTGTGTCTATATTTCTTTTATAAGCTGCTATGAATGAATGAATATACATATTTTTCATAATTCTCGTATATATAAATTGTTGGTTGTAACAATTTTTAAAATATTTATACCTATCTGCCAATTGTATTAATATATAATAATAATTTTAGTTGATGATGAACAAGTTGACGGCCAACCAAGAAATACTGGTCATCATCTCCATTCGGCGCACTCTTTGTTTCCGTCATGTCTTTGTTCTGCTGTAGTTCAAATAATAAATCTCCTGGACGACGCTGCAGTATCAGCTGATGGAAACGCTGTCTACGAAGTCGCTTACCAGGTGATTTGGACGTGTTTAGTAGAAGATAGTGCTCTATTTTTAAGGTATGTATGTTAATATTTATGTCCATATCACTAAAAACTGCTGATTGTTTATAAAATGTTCTGCATGTTTTTCTAATAAAACGAATGGTTTTTATTGATTGAAACGTTTGGTAAGGATGAATGCTCAATATATTCTACCTTTTAGGTAGATATTAATAGACCAAAAATAAAACGAGCACATTGGAACCACAAAAATAAAGATCCTGCAAACAAATTTAAAGAAAATCAGAATACGATGGAACGACGTCTGACAAGCACATAAAAGCAATAAATATAAGGCAAAGAAAGAAGTAACGCAACTGGGTGGTAGTTGGTTAAAGAGATTTTTAAATAATTTTTATGGGAAATATCGGACAAAACATATAGCTTAACCAGTACCAAATACATTTCTATTCCTCATGAAAAAACTGCAAAGGATTAGAAACGAGGCAGCAAGACTTCGAGCGCATTAGTGAATGCGCACCATGTTCATTCTTTTGAGAAAACAGTAAAAACGCTAAGGGTCATTCTTTCCCTTTTCCCTCGTTGAAAGACGGAGTGGAGAAGGAGTATGTTAGCGTTAACAAAAATAAAATATGTCGGTTTGCATAAAAAGCATATAGATGTATCTTCGCTCCTATTGCTCCGATTGTAACATGGGAGGTGCCACATGATAGAATTTAACGAATACAAGAAAAACAAATTATTTCCGCGTGTCAGATGTGCATTATATTCACAGTTTTCAAACGACTAATGTACAGGGTGAGGTATACAATAATGTAAAAAATTAAATATGTTGTCATGTCATAATTTTTTTCTGTCGAAATATAATGATATCGTCGATATTTTAATGAGTTTTACCAGTACTTAAATATATATAAAAGTCAGCAATGACTCAGAAAACATTGAAATATTGTAAACAGCTAAACATCAGATTAACAAATTTGAATTCTAGCTAAAACGGTTCGATATGAATACCAGGTCATCTAAGGCTTAAAAACAAGGACAACTCCCTCCCAGGACTAAATTCTTTTGATTACGATTATTAGGAATAAATGAATTTTAAGCCACATTGCTTTACTCAGGATATCACTAATGAATGTCATTAAATTCTCTAAATTAATTTTAAATAAATACTAAGAATAATGCTTATATAACACTTTCCTTTTTTTAGATATATTTTAGAAAGACTAACCAGAGAAAAACAAGAACTCATGTTCAAAATATTAAGACATTTGATCAGATTTATTCCAAAGCTACCACAACAAGCAGCTTTTGCTCTATACAATTATATAATTGGATACGTGATGTTCTACGTAAGATCTCCCCATGAAGATGGTCAGAAGTTGATTGGGGCTGCTCTATCACTTTTATGGATGGTATTAAACATAAAAATTACTTTTGCTTGTCTTTTTTTGTTGGAAAAAGAAGTTTAATTATATTTAGAGTAATTTAGTGTTTACTTCTTAAGCAGAACTTTACAACAACAACTGTATTCCTTATTTATGGTGCTTCTAGATGGGACAAGTATTGTTAACAATAAGTATCTGCACTGAATCATTTTCATCAACCTGTATGTATCCACTGCTAGACATAGGTCTGCCTCGGCTCTTTCCATCTGTCTCGTCTTGTTCATCGGTTGTCTGATAAGCTGACCAATTCCACTTTAGAGACGCGATCTTTTTGCACTGAATAAGACAATGACAATTGTCTTCTTTAGTTCTACACATCTAGATATAAGGATTTTTATGGATTTTTCATTCTTTCATTTCATCTTGGAGCTGGCCCTTAAATATTACTCTATATCTCAGATATATAGAGCGACTGCTAGGAGCAGAAAAACTTGATAAGGAAATTTGTTTTGCAAAATTGTAAATTAATTATTTTATATTTATGACGTTTAATTTCCTCAGTTTGAATTTTATATTAATATAAGAAATTTATTATTAACCTTGCATCCCTTCTCCTTAAATTTTAGATACTACAAATGAATTCATTTGTTCATTGTCACATCTAAATATCATAAAACCTATTTTTTCTTGATTTCACTTAACCCAACCTAACATAATTTAACTTTCTTCATTCCGTTGTTGATTTTTGTGCTTAACTAAAGTTTACTTTTGTTAATACCAGATAAAGATAAAAAAAACTTTCTTTGAACCAATTTAAAATTTTTGTTATACTTTTAAGGTTGTTCATAGCGTCCATGGCATTATGTTTAAAGATCTCAAACAGATTCTACGCAAAGAACAATGCGATGCGTCCATTTTGTTAACGGCAAACGTTCCATCTGCAAAGAAAATTATCGTTCACGGTCCACAAGGTAAGCTTTTTTTGTATATTATAGTTTAATGTATTATGTATATAACAGTGATTTATAAATCACCAATAACTATCAATAACAATAATATGATCGGTGACCAGATAATACATATCAATTTATGGTCACCGTCTCACAACCCTTGTTTACATAAAAAATAATTCTCGGTGAACGAGATTTGGGGAACGGCGATTTTCATTATCAGCAATATGTATTTATGTATTTGTATTTGTTCAAATTAATTTTTTTAATATTTTAATAAACGGTTCGTATAGTTTTTATTATTTTTTAATGCGTTTATTCTGTAATTTTAGATCCAGATGCAGGGGGAATTCCATCCCAGTTTCCTGTTCAAGAAGATACACAATTTTGTCAAATATTGAGAGAAGCTTTGGATTTTTTTGGTATAGAAGAATCCAAACATAAAGAATTTTTCTTGGTAGACTACAAAACACGTAAGTATCAAAAATATCTATATTTCTATTACTATACCGAGATTATTTTTAGATCAAATTCGGAATCCTTCAGCTTACGTTCGTGATTATTATTTTTTTAAAAGATCGCAGTATCCACAACTGGAGCTTGTCCATATGAAACCAGACGTTGCTTTTAACGCTCTACAAAAACAAGAATTGTTGCATAAATTTGTGGAAATAGGGAAAGTTCTTTTGACATGGGCTATTTTAAAGAATGTGGATATGGTGGTGCAAAGAGTGGTTTTTCTCCACGAGGAATTGATGAAGCTACCATCGTTTCCTAGGAAAGCTTTGGAATCTGATTTAGATTTATATAAAAGCGGACCACTTGGTAAGTAAACTTACAAAGAAACTTATAAACAAAAGTTAATTGTTAGAAAAATAAACTAATATAGTGATTTGGAATACATTTTGTTATGAGTTCGTTTAACTAAGGATCCAAAAGGAACCTCGCCTAACACCAACCTATTTAATAGCACAGGCTCTACTTCTTCTATTTTAACTCTTAATCAATTATATCTAAAATACGAAACTCTACCTAATTGCCTGAATATTTTAGGTAAGGAACTACTTGGATTGGACGTTTTACACAAATTTATGTGGGTAAGATTGATAGCCCGAATGTTCGAGGCAATGGCTGGCAACTTTGCTTACTCCGGAGATATCCATCTCTTCGTGAACGTGCTTAATGGAGCTTTGGTTCTGCATTCGGAAGACGCCTGCATTTTGAGATACGTTACCGCAACGTATATCAATGCAGCGTTTCATTTTAAAAACATTTTTTCGACGAATGGGTAAGTACATTTTACAAATTTTCTATTGGGGTGTCTTAGGTTGGTATACATTGTTCAAAAACCTCGTGAATGCAAGATTGTTAGCTTGTTTTTTTATTTTGTATGGAACTGTTTTAATATTTGTTTACAGAGATCACAAGATATAAATACCCATCTTTTCTCTCTAAAATTATGTCTTTATTTATACTATATTGTAGTATATACTTTTTATACAAGGTATAGTAGTATTTTCAGTTTTTTATGTCCAAATTTTCTTCAATCTAGTCAATCTAGCGAAGCATTGAAAACGAAGTCTCTAGCGTTATGTCCTACCTCCTGAAATAACTTTAGAGTCTTCTCACTGATCCTTTTTATCACATTATTTCCATATGACATAACCATCTTTTGTGGCGTTCAAATTAAAATACTTTCTGTTCTTAAACACAGTGTTTGTAATACATAGTTTCAATTGATGTATATATTAATTCACGTTTTTTATTGCAGTTATCTACTAATCATGCCTACTTTGCTGAAGATCTACTCCAATCATCAAACCAATCAACTGGTGACGACTACAATTGAATATGCAGTAAAACAATTTTATTTAATGAACAGAAAACCATTCATATTACAAATGTTTGGCTCGGTATCTGCAATGTTGGATACGGATGAAGACGGAACGTACGGAGATGCCCATAAGGTACATGTCCTCGAAAAAGATTACTGTAAAATAATAATAGCAATATTTCTTAATACTATTAATGAAAATTTTTCCAGATTCAATCCAGTTGTCTCTTCAATTTACTTCTTAGTCTGGAAACGCCATCTCCTGATCCGCTAAATATCGCAGAATTGGTTAAAGAAGATAAACCATTGAAAGCTATCGATTTTTGCTACCACGACGAGAATGAGATGGTTACCATCTTAGACTGTATTTCTATGTGTGTGATGGTAGTCTCATATTCCTCAGAAAGTGTTAGAGGTTACCAGATGCTGGTAAGAACTATTAGCGTTATTTTATAAGATTGACTGAGATTTCTAATTATTTTTGCTAGTTTTTGGAAGAACTGCTGTGAGTTTTTAATAAAAGATGTGTTGTGTGCTACAGGCTGTATTATTTCGAGAAGGAACTTTGACACTCTGCTGCAAGGAGAACCCATTCTGCTATGTAAATAGGTCTGAGATTATTTCTCAGAATTTTTAATTTTATTTTATTATTAATCTTTTTTGAGAACGATTTCCGGAGTCAGTTGAGTCGCTCAGAAGCACAATGGCCTAAGTGTTAAATTGATGTTTTGAGATACCGGCAACTAAAGAATTGAACTAAAAATGTAACCAGTTTTTTTTATTAATCAGTATTATTCTTATCACTTACACAAACATTCCTGGAACCCTATACATTATATGAGTCGAGTAAGCAAAAGTTAAAAAAAAAATTTTTTTATACCAATACCAAAAAAAATCAGTTGGGCCACTATGTCAAATATTAAGCTTATACGAAAAAACATAAAACTTTCACTTGGGTCACCTATTCATCTGTTTCTGATCCAATATTGCTATTGCCTCCACATTTGTCTTCAGGTTTGTGTAGAATTCGTGATAGACCGGCGGAAGTCGAGAGGAAGAAAACTTTAAAGGCCTTTATATTTTAATTGCTCTATGGGTCTTCCAGCAGGATAGAGGATGTCTAAGTAGAAGTCTTCTCTCTATATCTGAAAGACTTCTGTTCTTTTATTTAAGACGTCAACACAATTAAATATTACACTCTTGTTATTTGAATATTTAAAATAAATTTTGAAGGGCTCTTTTGCTTTGAACATTTACAACTGTATTTTAAGCCATTCTACTTTTATATCTTGCTCCCATTTTTTCTAGTTTGTAAGTAACTTCTCTAGTTATTCAGTACACTTACAATTTTCAGAGGGCATTTTAAATACCTGAAATTTATTATTCTTTTTCTAACTGAAAACAACTTTTACTCAATCGTCTGACAAAAAAGTCTTTAAAATATCGTTTTTGTTTTTTGATCACTTTAAAGTATTTATTACGTGTCATGTAGGAGTGACCGAAAACTAGAAATTTGTGATGTATGACTGTAGGACTGAAAGTATTGGAGATATTCATGTATGTACAAATAGATGCCAATATTTCGATTCTGACCTCCGCATTGATCGCTGTAGAAGATCAAAACCGGTATGTTAACATACGTTTTTACGTAGTGTAAAATGCAAGAACCATTCTTATGGGCCACGTGAGGCTATGCCTTCATACCGTATATACATTTGTATCTGTATCTGTATCTAACGTGTGTCGTTAGATGGTGGATGCCAAAACAATACTGTAGCGAGATTAAATAAAACGAGCGGTTCGAATTTATATACATATATTTATTTATAACTTTACAGTTCGGTACTCTCTTATCGACTAACTCTACTTCTAAAATCGCGTCATATATATACCAAAAGTATTAAGTTCCAGAACATTCGGGAGTTGTCCCACCTCTAATTCGCCTACGTGACCTGTTGTTCTCTCTCGCACTCGATACACGGAGAAGCTTCTGGAAGGGTATTAGAGATGCAATGCAACCGTTACCTGGGCCATCTCGAAAGCATGTTCGTAACACTGCTCCCCTCTTAAATCTGACCGTCCCGATCAGCAACTCTATATGTAGGCACAGGATGGCGGAATCTACAGGACTCTCCAGCTCTGCATGAACCCTTTAGAAAGAAATAACAGTCTACTGACTTTGAAGGATACGATTTCATCGGGTTAATGCAACACACAGTAATTCGTACGCCGGTTTCTCGGAAGATCACTTCAAGCATGCTTCTGACAATCTTCCAGTCCAGATTATCTAGTGCATGACCTATCTTGGGTAAGGCCAAATTCTTGATGTCGTAATTGCACACAATTTTCTTCAAATTAGTTAGAGCACGCCATATATCCTCGTAGCTTGCCCTGTCTGTATACGACTTCCTGGTCACCATATACAGCAAAGATCGAGAACCATCTTCTAATCTCAGTACTCTTCCAACTTTAGGCTGCTGGTTTTTTAACTCGTCCAAACGACCGAATTTCTTATAAAATACGGATGAGATTCCTTTAGTCATCTCAAGATCTTGGGCAACACAGTGGGCTAGAGAGACGTTATGCGGAACCCTAAAAAGATCCTGCTGAACTTCTCTGGTCACGCCGAATCTAGCACTCTTTCTCTCTGCGTAATTTGACATAAATTCATTAAAGCTTGGTCGCCGGTCATCTTTGATCTCATGTTGAAGGGTTCGTGCTTCTTCTGTTTCATTTGAGCCAGCATATGGTGCAAGACGATTTATGTGAACTACTTTTGGTTTACCTTTCGGCAACTTCTTAATTCGGTATATTACGTCATTTATTTTCTTTTTAATTTCATATGGACCTTCCCATTGTCTTTGCAGTTTGGGAGACAAGCCTCGACGACGTTGCGGATTATAAAGCCAAACAAGATCACCTACTTCATAGCTTTCACTCTTGCATCGAGAATCATATTGATCTTTCATTCTGTCACTGGCTATCTGGATGTGTTGTCGGGCAAGTTCATGAATGTTGTTCATTCTTAACTTCAGGCGGTCGACATAATCTTCGCTTGCAACATGTTCTTCGGAAGGTCTGCAGCCAAACTCTAGGTCGCAGGGTAAACGAACTTCACGACCTAACATCAAGCAGGTTGGAGTCTGGCCTGTAGTTTCATTCACGGCCGAGCGGTAGGCCATTAGGAATAAATGAATGTGCTGGTCCCAATCTCTTTGATGTTCTGATACAACTTTGGATAGGTGTTTACCCATTGTTCGGTTCATTCTCTTGACCATTCCATCTGATTGAGGATGCAGGGGTGTCGTTCTGGTCTTATTGACACCAATCAATTTACAGACGTTTTGGAAAAGGGTTGACTCGAAGTTTCGCCCTTGGTCGGAGTGGATCTCCAAAGGAACACCAAATCGGCTAAAGAATTCTTTAACAAGTACCTCTGCAACGGTAGCAGCTTCTTGATTTGGTATCGCATAGGCCTCAGTCCATTTCGTAAAATAATCCATGGCTACCAGGATATATTTATTTCCATCATTTGTCTCTGGAAGTGGACCTGCAATGTCGATTGCTACTCTTTCCATAGGACTACCAACATTGTACTGTCTCATGGGTGCCCTCTTTTTACCAGCTGGACCATTACTGGTTGCACACAGTTCACATTTCCGGCACCATCTTCTTACATCATCTTTACAGTTCACCCAATAGAACCGTTCTCGAACCTTTTGCAGAGTCTTCGTGATACCAAAGTGTCCACCTGATGCACCGTCATGCAACTGACGCAATACTTCTGACACTTTACTTTTAGGTACAATTAACTGAAGCTTAGTTTCTGTACCATCATCGTTCTCAAAGGTTCTATACAGAAGATCATCTTTCAGCACTAGGCAATTCCATTGGCTCCAGTAACACTTGACTTCTGGACTACATGCACTAATGTCTTGCCAAGAAGGTCTCTCACTTCGACGCATCCAATCCAATACTCTTTTTATACATGGATCTTCTGCTTGAGCGTCTTGTAGCTGTTGAGGCTGCCATTGCTCATTAATGACGGTGGTTCGTCTCACGGGGCAAAGTCGTTCTTCTAATTTAAGACAGTGATTACAATTTGCACTGCACGGTCGTCTCGAAAGGGCATCAGCATTTGAATGAACTCTGCCAGCCCTGTGTTCGATCTCGTAATCATATTCTTGTAATCGTTCTAACCATCTTGCCATCTGGCCCTCTGGATTACGAAATTGTAGGAGCCATTTTAGAGCAGCGTGATCCGTACGAAGAAGAAACTTTCTGCCATACAAGTATTTATGGAAATGCTCACAAGCCTTCACTACGCCTAGCAATTCTCTCCTGGTAACGCAATAGTTTCTTTCTGGTTTTGACAAGACTTTGCTAAAGTAAGCGATGACTTTCTCCTGCCCATCTTGGATTTGGGAAAGAACAGCTCCTATTGCACTGTTGCTTGCATCGGTGTCCAACACAAATTTTCCTGCCTGTCTAGGGTAGCTTAAAATCGGTGCGCTGGTCAGAGCCATTTGTAAGTGTTCAAAAGCTCTTTGACACTCTTCGCTCCATGTATATTCTTTGCCTTCTTCTGTCAACTTTGTTAATGGCTTGGAGATATTGGCAAATCCTTTGACAAAACGGCGGTAATATGTACATAGGCCAAGAAAACTTCTAATTTCGTGTTTATCTCTTGGTATTGGCCAATCCTTAATTGCTGCAAGTTTTTCAGGATCAGCTGTTACACCATTACTTGCTACAATATGTCCCAAGTACTTCACTTCTCGTCGAAACAAGTGACATTTCTTCGGACTCAACTTCAGATTCGCTGCCCGCAATCGTTGAAAGACTTCTGATAGATTATTGGCATGTTCATCGAAGGATCTTCCAACTACAATTACATCATCCAAATAAACCAGGCATGTTTTCCATGTTAGACCTCTTAAAACTGCATCCATTAATCTTTCAAATGTGGCCGGAGCATTACATAAACCAAAGGGCATAACTGTGAACTGCCAAAGCCCTGATCCTATGGAGAATGCGGTTTTTTCACGATCAGCTGGCTCCATGTCTACTTGCCAATATCCACTTTTCAGATCGAGTGTGGAGAACCAACGAGAACCAGAAAGTGTATCCAAAGTATCGTCTATTCTGGGCAAAGGATAACTATCTTTTTTAGTTACTGCATTGAGCTGTCGGTAGTCAATACAAAAACGTGTTGAACCATCTTTCTTCTTTACTAGGACTACTGGTGATGTCCATGGACTGTTTGATGGTTCAATTACCCCTTGTTTGTTCATATCTTTGATGATGTCTTCGGCTTCATCTCTTTTCGCAAATGGAAGTCGTCTAGGTTGTTGTCTGATTGGCTGAGCGTCTCCGGTATTAATTTTATGCTTTACTATGCTTGTTTTGCCATTATCCTTCTTATCCATGGCAAAAACATCTTGAAATTCTATCAGCATAGACTTCACTTTTTTAGTTCGTTCATCATCAAGATCTTGGCACGTTTTAATCATCGTCTCAACAAGCTCCTTTGGATACTTAGATTTCGACGGTTTCTCATTAGTATTTATGGAACAAATCGAAGCCACGGGAACACACTGTCCGATCAAAGTTCTTTTACTTAACTTAATAGCAGTTCCCTTTAAATTCATAACTCTTACAGGAACGACATCTCGAATTCTCACCAAAGCTTTTGCCGTTAGGAACTCGGCATTATTCACATCTTCGACCATCCTTAAACTTCCCTCTCGGCAGTAACCATCAGGTCTGGTCATCAAAATTTTCTCACTATTACCGGGTATTGTTACGTCACAAGTAGTTATTAAGCTGATAACATCTTCTTTGTCTTCATGAAACGGCAACTCTTCACCACTGATCTCGAGAACTCCATCTTTGACATTCAATACAGCCCCAACTTTCCTTAGTAAATCCATCCCCAATATGAACTCATCGGAGATCTCTGCAATTAATACTGTATGTTTCACTGTGGTCTGGCCAATGGATACTGACATATTAGCCTCGCCATATGTATTAATTATCTCACCAGTTGCTGTTCTAAGCTTTACTGTTGCAGGCAATAATTTAAGATGGCCTCGTACTACTTCTGGCCGTGCAATAGTTCTCGTTGCACCTGTATCTACCAAAAACGATCTACTTTTATTATTGATACGACCCTCTATGTACAAGCTATGAATTCCACCTGAGGACGTAATGTTCACAGTTACTATGGGGGCTGTGTTTCTCGAGGTCGGCAGTTGCCCCTTGTTGTCGACCCGTTCTAGTTTTCCGACTGTTGTATCATTTTCTTGCAATTACGGCGAATATGACCTAAGTCACCGCAATTCCAACATCTGGGCTCGCGTCTCTTCGGCATCGTGTTACGAACTACTTTTCGTACCATTTCTTCCAGACGTTCATCGCTTGGTTCGTCGCCTTCTTCAATGGTTCTTACTCGATGACTCCGTGAAGTTTGACTAGCTGTTTCATGTTCCAAGGCAATAGCGAGCGCTTCATCTAGAACTTTCGGTCTTGCTAGTCGTAAAGCTTTCTGTAATTCACTTTCTTTTAACCCATTGACGAAGGTATCTACAGCAATTTCTTCTAAAATGTTGTCTGGTACCTCCGGATAAGCCAACCGCACTATACGAGCAACATCTGCTTCAAACTCTTGCAAATTTTCACTTGCTCGTTGAATTCTACTTCTTAGTTGCGCTTTATAGACTTGTTGTAGATGGGCATCTCCATAACGTTTGTCTAGTCGGGTAAACAAGGTCTGGTAACATTTTTCTTGACCCTTAGGAATCGATCTTAGGATATCTGCAGCATCACCTCGTAAAGCAGCAGTCAAGGAAACAGCTTTTTCTTGTTCTGTCCAATGATTGGCTGTCGCAATAGCTTCAAATTGTCTAAGGTATATGGACCAAGAAGACTTTCCATCAAATGGTGGCAATTTGAATCTCATATTATGTGTCGTTTCGTCTCTGGGTGATTCTTCTTTCACTACCGGATCTAAGGCTATTGTATTAACTGGTGGTAGCACTTTTGTGTTAGTTATCATGGTCTCTAATTGTTTGATCTTCTCTTCTACGTCTTCTATCTTATCGTTAACATTTTTCTGTATCTTATCAAATGTTCTTGAGACTTCTTCGAATTTCTCATTGTTTTGATTACATACTTCGTCGAATCTTCTAGACATATTTTCGAATTTCTCGTCGTTTTGTCTGGCTGTTTCTTTAATAATTTGAGAAGTTTCTTCGATCATTTGAGACGTTTCATCGAATCTTTTGGAAACAGTCTCGAATTTATCATCAGTTTTTTTAGACGTTTCTTCAATTTTTTTAGAAGTTTCTTCTATCTTCATTAAAACTGCTTCTTCCGCTGACTGAAACTGGAATGTCTCTGGGTCATCTCCATTATTGTTGAGAACAGTCTTCAGACGTTCTTGAAGTATCTTTTTGGACCCGCTGCAATCTTCATCGCGTTCTTCCAGTTGCTCACGCAACTGTTTTACTGAAAGTTGTACTAGCAGCATCTTTGGTCAGGCACACACGTACTTTTTAAATGTTCTTTCGTACAAAGGACACTACCGGATGTACTAACTACGCGGATGTTCCCGACGAACAATACTTTTCAAAAGTTCAAAAGTCTTTTTCAAAAGTCACTGCTGAATTTATTTGCAAATCTCACACCGGACACCAACTGTAGCGAGATTAAATAAAACGAGCGGTTCGAATTTATATACATATATTTATTTATAACTTTACAGTTCGGTACTCTCTTATCGACTAACTCTACTTCTAAAATCGCGTCATATATATACCAAAAGTATTAAGTTCCAGAACATTCGGGAGTTGTCCCACCTCTAATTCGCCTACGTGACCTGTTGTTCTCTCTCGCACTCGATACACGGAGAAGCTTCTGGAAGGGTATTAGAGATGCAATGCAACCGTTACCTGGGCCATCTCGAAAGCATGTTCGTAACAATACGTCTACAGCTGGCTCTTGTAATAAGCCACTCCCGTAGAAATACTAGGAGCAGCTAAAGTTTTCATCAAATCAAATGTAATTACTGTTGTGGTATCTTTATACTTGGCTGCATCTTCCTTCATTCCACTTCGAGCTGCTTTTACCTTCCGTAGGTATAACTCTTTTTTCTGTTTCCATTCTGCTTTTTTCTACACCTACACAGTTTTTTATTTTCATGTTATAAGCGTCACATCGTTTGCAATTGTTAGTAAGAGGATAATGAAAATGAAGATTAAATTCTTAATTAAACATTTTTGAAAATATGAAATTGGATACCTTCACTTTTGACTCTTTACTTGGCACATACAAATCAAAAAGTTTTGAGATATTTAAATCAGGTGAGACATACTCTCGAGCTTAATTTGTTTATTAAAGCTCTGGCGAGCCCTTCATCTGAAACTTTTTAACAGAGCTTTTTTGAAAAATGATATGCAAACAGTTACCATATTACCTGATTCATTCGGTTATATATAAATTCGTGTCATAAAATGTTTATTATGATTTTGAGCTGCTGTATGTCGTCCTTGACTGACTGGCGACTTGAAGCGTGGATGCAAGCCGCACAAGACAGAGACATATGGAACGAGCTGAACGAGACCTATGTCCAGCAGCTGACGCATGGTGATGTCGTCCTTTATTAACAAATTTTTCTTGTATATTAAAGTAAGCAGTCTGTAAATTAAAAAGAGATAAGTTGTAGAAACTTTGAAAAATATTTTTTCTTTCTTCAAGCAATAACAACAAATGACACTTTCGTGGACAGCTAGAAAGCCCATGAAAAAATTGTTCCTCAGACACAATTCTACCACGAGAATTGAAATGTGATTTTCCTGAATTTTTTACCAACTTAGTCTTGGATCTCTTTTAAACTGACCTATTTTTCTTACGTTTTTATCCATACTTGATCAAGTTTCCACAAGTCCATATTTTTTTAAGCTTTCCCTAGTTGTAGAAGACTCATCGTCAGAGCCAGAATCTGTTTTAAATTCTCTAGGTTAACGAGTACTGGATGTACCCGAAAACGACATTTCCAAACTATAATGAAAATATTCTTAATTAAATAATTCAAGTAATCAATTGTCTTAAAGTTAAAGATTAACTTATACTTTTTGCAACATCGCTAAGACAATTTCTTCATTTTAAGGTTATAATCTCAAAAAAATTAGAATCTCAATTTAAATTTTGAGCCGAGATATTTACAATCACTATTAATATAAAGTACAATAATTTACTCAATGTTACACAAGATTGCACAAACATAAACCGTATAAAAGGCTGATAGTGCTATAAATAACGAATGAACGCTAGACAAAAGTGATACAAACACACAAGACAAGAGTGAGTATATCTAAAATATCAAACTGTACACTGGCCCAACTGTACCTTGGGCCGCATTTCCATAACTAAATCATATGAATTGTTTACGTAGCCTAACTGTACAACTCGCGCCATCTCTTGATATACAGTGAAATGTTAGTTAAGCCACTTTGAAATGAAAGATATGTTAAAATGTCTGTCTGAATTATACAAAAAAAATCAGTTGGGACGATCTGCTTCTGAGCGACTCAGTTAAAGATGTTATAATTGTGGCTTAATCCCATGTAAATACAGTATTTAAATTAGACATGCCACAATAAAGCAGTTTGCAGAATCATGGATGTACTCGTATATTGTGTTTAACCTACTTTTCGAATAATTTTTTGAATTTCATTAACTTACTTGGTTATTAAATACCATTATACATAATATTGTATCATTTTTAGATTATTTTGGAAGCAATATTACCATGTTACGTGAGGCAAATTCAATATCCAACATATAACAAAGAAGGAAAAAAGGAGAAAGACATAATAAATCAACTTGCAGTTGCTATAAAAACCTTGGTGAATAACTGTGAATCTTTAACGAAGTAAGTATTTTTTATTTACATTACTTCTATTTTGTGAATTTTTATTCTCTTTGTGAATTTCTAAATTTCTCTGTAATTTTTCACTTATGTTTTTGTATTAACTTTTAGCTTCTTAATTGTTTTTTTTATAAATATCAATAGATTTTTCTGAATGCAGTAGTTTGTTTAAAATATTTAGTTTTGTTTTGCGAATTCCATATTTTTTTGCGAAGTTCTTAGTTAATTTGTAAATATTTGATAATTGCATTTTTTTATTAATAAAACACTCCTCTTTTTAAATTCTGAATGAATTTTTTGTGCGTTTTTAAATTTCCCTGTTTTTTAAACCTTTTAGTTTCTTCTTGTAAATATTTAGATTTCTTCTTAATATATTACTTTCTTCATTTTCTTCGTGTCTTTACGAATGTTCTAGTTTCTTTGTGAACTTCATTTTCCTTTTGTGTAAAACTACATATTTTAATAAACGTTTAAAATAATTTTTGTGTTATACATACAGATCTTCTTTTAGAAGTTACAATGGACCTCATAGATCAAGTCCAGAACACAAAGGTTCCAGCCAAAGAAACTATAGTCGAGGTCCCTATTCTCCAGGGTTTGACTTCGAGGACGACTCTCATTCCAAGTTTATGAGCGAGCATTCTAGAGCGAAGAGTATGTACGAACACGACGTGGAAGATTCCGAGGTGTTACGAGCTGATTACAGAAGACCACGGGATGTATTGTTGTCCTTAGTGGGCGAATTTGTGTGCAAAGCATCGATAAGACTGCAGGAATTGAATAAAAAGAATAATAATGATGGAAAAGTTGTAGAATTGTTGGATATTAAGTCTCATGTGGTAAGTTTCTTTATTTTGTATAAAGTTTGCTGCTATATTTGACAGATAAATGACAAAATGGTTTGTTTTCAGCGATTAGCTGATATCGCTCACAGTTTGTTGAAAGTGTCCCCTTACGATCCTGAATCTATGGGGTGCAGAGGTTTGCAGCACTATATGACGTACATTTTACCATCCACTGATTGGTCTAATGATGCTATGCGTCCAGCTTTAGTCACTATTCTCAGAAGACTAGATAAAGTATTCCAAAAAATATCTAAAAAGACTTCTATAAGGGTAAGTTTTGGTACTTTTCTTCTACAGACTTGTATCTACGTATAATTTGCTCTTTTTCTTCTTTGACGTTAGAGAGATTTATTTTTATTGTATATGCCAACTTGTTCTTAGTCTGTTATGTATAGACAATGGATGTTAAATTTGCCTAAAACGTAAAAAATCATCAATTCTTAAAAAATGTTACACAAAGTTTCTACTGCATTGCGAATTTTTTTTTATTTTTATGATTATATTATTTAATTATATCTTCACCTACAATGAAAATATACGACAATAAACCCATATAATTAAGTATCAAAGGATATAACAGAACTTTGGAACATAATATCAAGGGGAATCTATGTACTATGTTTAAAGACTTATTGGATCCTTAACAAATTTTATTCTGTAAAAATTCTAACGGTAGTTTACTTTATTTTTAGAGAAATACTGACTGGGATGCAGCAGCGGGATTACTTAAGGGCATTTACGACACAATGGTTAAATATCCATATATAATCCACTGGTCTCAGATTAAAGCACTTATCAGTACATGTCAGGTAAAAAACACGAAGTAATAGCGTAATATGTTGACGTAATTTTTATAAACATTTGTAGAGTTTAGTAGTAAGTGGTGACAACTGTCAATCTGAAGGTATGACCTCAGCTACAGCCGCGTTATTGAGGCAAGCTCCTCCACCACACTTTTGCTCGATGGTCGTGCGTCTTATTGCTCTACAAATTCAAAATATGCAAGTAAGTATTAGAACCAAACTGTTAAGGTCACAAAGACCACAGTAGAGTATAGTATTTCTTTGATTTTTTCGAAGTACTGCCTTAATTTTTGGTCTAAAGCATGCACAAATTCGTTTTAATATATCTTGACTTGTCTATGACTCATTAAGTACTATACTCTGTAATGCGAGAACACTGTATTATTTACCGATGTACTCCTGTAATGTAAATGTGTATATAATAGGCGAGTTTTCTACAGCTGCCGCCGTTTATCCCATCTTTATTTTCAGCGTTTTTTGTCGAAGCAATCTTTAGTTTTTGAATCTCTGGAGGTCATTACAACTTTGAGATCTTCTCTCCACGACCGTCTTGATCTACCTCGTTTTCTTCTAATAGGCGGAGTTCATTATTCTTTTTTTTTTTGGATAACTATTTTCAAGCATTCGCCGTGGAGTAATAATTTATAATTATTAATATATATTTATATAAATATTATACAATAATTATTAAAATTATACGAAATAATATTAAAAGTGAATTTTTTATAGATAAATTAATTTATTTATATTTCCGGGATTTTCCGATTTTTCCGGGAGGTGAAAATAGAACAGCCCTTATTTATTTCTGAAGCTACCCCAGTTTAAAAAAAAAGTTATGTTGTGCTCGCCATTCGAAAAACAAAGTTATTAACATTTATAAATTAATCCTTACTTATTGGAAATAAGGATTTTTTGGAATTATAACGGTCAATTGTTAGTTGTTGTTAAACTGCTCTTCTAAATTAAAAATAAGAATTTTATAAATAAGTATAGTGATAATAAATATAAATTTAGTAGTAATCTGATATAATTCTTGGGGTAATTTTAATTATATAAACTTGACCGGTGCATTCGCCAAAATTTTGACTGTCAAAATTCTGTGAGCTTATAATAAAATAAATATGTGGATTGAACGAACTTTTGGTATATTTTTTTTTACGAGTTCATTTTTCTTTCTTTTTTGGACAACTATTTTCAAGCAGTTCGCCGTACTTTTTTTATTTATCGTTATGGTTAATGCAACTTATTTTTAGGATACATCCACTTTGGAGCAAGTCTGCGGTGGTAGTTCAGTTTTTCCATCTCAAGAAAAAACTGAAAGCATGATTATTAACCTTATTATGCCTTTGTGTCTTCGAGTCGGATCTGGAAGGAAAGGTAACCTAAAATTTCTAATTGAAATAATTTTATCTTTTGTAAATCTATCCGTACAGCAAAGTTTTTTACATAAAACATAATTTTTGTAGACGTTGGTCAAATGAAACAAGCCGATATTAGTTTCGCACTAACTTTGGTACTGCACGCCATGAGTCCACCGAATACAAAAAGTTTGAATCCTTCAGGACCAAATGTTAAACCAACGGCGGAAAATAGAACTGGAAGTTTGACTTTTACTGGTACAAGGGATGTGAAATTATCTGCTAAAATCAAAACATCTTTATATCAAGTGGCGTTCTTGGGTAAGTATTATAATAGAAATTTGCAAGATCCTTCTGGTAAGAGTGGTTATCTGCAAACTGGTGCATAAGTTGTTCTTTTTCTTCTTCTTGTAGTGTCTATCCGTTTCGGATGTTGGCGATCATCATGGCAATCTGTATTTTGCAAACTGCGACTCTGAAAAGATTTGTGGTTGTTGTGTTGAGCCACGCACGTAGATATTTTAGCCAGAAAATCCTTCGCCTTCCTGGTCCTCGTTTTCCTTCTACTTTTCATAGTAAAATTAATTGCATAATATTTTTCGCTGTTCCTTATGATATGACGGAGGTATTCGATTTTGGCTGTTTTTATTGTGGTTAACAATTCTTTTCCTTTTTGCATTCTTAATAAAATGTCCTGGTAATGTCCTGGTTAGTAACGTGGTTGATACATTCTCCGTTAATTTGAATTCCGGCTTCAACATCCTCTACTTTTTCTTGAAAGATTTCCTCAGAGTATATGTTAAACAGCAAGGCTGATAGTATACATCCCTGTCGGACCCCACGTTTAATTTTAATATCATCGGAATCTCCTGCCTCTGTACGGATAAATGATGTTTGATTCCAGAAAAGATTGCTAATAATTCTTTGATCATAGCTCTTTATTCCAATATTTTTTAATATCTTCATCAGCTTGTCGTGTTTAGCTGTATCGAATGTTTTATGATAATCAATTAAACATGCATAAATATCGCAATTGACATCTCTACATCGTTGAAATATCCCTCGTATGCTAAAGAGAGTGATCAAATGATGAGCAGATGAAATATGTGACCTAGTCTTGGAAGACGACAAAATCAAAGGCGAGCAATCTTGCAAATATTTGGGGGTCATTTTCAACAAGAAGGGAAATAGTGCAGATGAAATCAGGGAAAGAATACACAAGGGCAGGGCAGCGACCCGTGCCTTAAACTCTCTTCTCTGGAAAAAACAATTCGACGAGAAACCAAAAAACATATTTACCGTAGTATAGTCCAAAGTAGTACACTTTATGGTTCGGAAGTATGGGACGTCACCAAAGCTAATAGAAACAAACTTATGACGATAGAAATGGATTATCTGAGACGAAGCTGCGGTAGATCGAAACTGGAGAGAGTTAGAAACGCACAGATAAAAAACGAAATGAAAATGGAGCAAAATATCAAGGATGACATAGCAAAAAAACAACAGTGAAAAATGGAAAAATTGCTGTAAAAGAGTGATTCAAATTAAAAATTTCAAACGAAAATTAGCCTTGCAAACTGCAAGGCTAATTTTCGTAAAAAACAATCCCGAATTAGTGTTAATGCCTGAGGTAGTCTCAAAATTTACATAGTTAAATTAATTCAAAAAATTTATAACATGGAAAAACTCAGCAAAATTGCATGAGAAAATTTATGAAAATATGAACAATAGTTATATATGGAAATTCAATGTTTTGTGTATAAAATCAGAACATATTTGCTCAAATTTGATGACAATAATAACATATTATAAAAAAAGTTAAGACCTTTATTTACCAACACTTCTAATTGACAGAATTCGTTTTTTAGCTTTAAAAATTATGGCGATATGTTTTGAGGGCGAGTTGATGAAGGAGTGGTCGAAGATCGGGCGAACTATGCGGGAACTTGGCAAAAGAAATGAAGCTGCCACATTCGTTTGGGACTTTTTAGATTTCGTCGTTACTCACCGGACTGTTCTGTATATTTTAATGCAGCCCTTCATATTCCAAAAGGTAAAATCATGAAAACAATAATTATATGAATCATTTTCTTCAATTAAATTTAAAATTTGTTAATTTAATGTTTACTTAAATAATTCAGTATTCGATTTTAATTATAAGAATTGTAGGTTAACACACTTTGGTCGTTGACCGTGGATATATCAATTCTCTTTGATTTTTATCTGTTAAGTGTCGTATGTTTATTTTTATATATCACATATGCAATCTATACTTTTGACTATGTCAGTTGATTTAAAAGGATATACGGGAAATTCTCTGATACTTTAAACTACCTAGACCACTATTATCTTAACTTGAACTCTAGAAACAGCAAAATCTACTCGTACCAACTTAATAACAAACAAGCAAAAACTATTGTAAGTTTAACATAACTAGAAGAAGGAGCCTTTGGAATTTTGTTTTAAATAGAAATATCTGTGAGTTAAATAGCAGGTTGTCTTTTAGAAGTCGCTATAACCACAAAAAAAAACAAAGAAGCAGAAGAACTTGGGAAACCAAATAATCTGTACAACGCACTTTAACATTTGAATCTTACTTTCTAGTTAACATTAGTCTTACATATATTTAGAGGTAAGTGATATCAGAGATAAACAGGAAAAAAGCAGATAGCAAACCCAAACTTGGTCAACCAAGGCTCAAGTGCCATACCTCTAAGCTCTACCTAGGAAATTACAAAACAGTGGTTAATATTTGAGTTCATGTCAATATCCAAAAAAACCAACGCAACAAAATGTGAAGAATATAGACCGATCAGCTTAATGAACCATGTTTTCAAAAGTCTTGTTGCGATTGATACAAGACCGTGTCTCCAAAAACTAGACGATAGAATAACAGGAAACCAACTGGGATTTAGAAAAGGCTTTGGTATTAGAGTGCCATTATTTACTATGCAAATATTATAAACACACAAGTGTTTCTAGTGAATAATTTAAGACATGCAGACGGTACAATATTACTTGCAAACAGCAGGGAAGGCCTGCAAATTCTAGTTGATTGCACCACGCAGTACTGCGAGAGGTTGATGCGATTTACTTTACAAGGGAGAGGAGAAGAAAAACGAGGCCCGAGGAGACGAAGCGTGTCCTGTTTAAAAAATTTAAAGCAGTGGAGTGGAAAAACAACAATAGAACTCTTCAGAACTGATGCTGACAGAGTTAAATAGGTTATGATGATCACCAATGTCCTTATAGAATCAAGCTTTGAATCAAACATTAATACTTCTGAATTTTGGTATAAAATACCTTTAACTAAAGTTAATAGTTAACGAAATATTAAATAAAATAAATATATCAGCAGGATAATTAATAATAGGATTTGACAAAATAACAGAATAATAGGATTTTCGATCGAGAATAGATATAGAATAGAACAGGCCAGAAAATCTTTCGAAAAAATAAAAAAACTGCTTTGTAATTCTCGAATAAAACTCTAAATTCGACTACGTCTAAACTACTACTACTAAAAAATTTAAAGCAGTGGAGTGGAAAAACAACAATAGAACTCTTCAGAACTGATGCTGACAGAGTTAAATAGGTTATGATGATCACCAATGTCCTTATAGAATCAAGCT
This sequence comes from Diabrotica undecimpunctata, assembly GCF_040954645.1. Taxonomy (NCBI): domain Eukaryota; kingdom Metazoa; phylum Arthropoda; class Insecta; order Coleoptera; family Chrysomelidae; genus Diabrotica; species Diabrotica undecimpunctata. Next base: position 160,644,692 of record NC_092808.1, read on the forward strand.
TTGAATCAAACATTAATACTTCTGAATTTTGGTATAAAATACCTTTAACTAAAGTTAATAGTTAACGAAATATTAAATAAAATAAATATATCAGCAGGATAATTAATAATAGGATTTGACAAAATAACAGAATAATAGGATTTTCGATCGAGAATAGATATAGAATAGAACAGGCCAGAAAATCTTTCGAAAAAATAAAAAAACTGCTTTGTAATTCTCGAATAAAACTCTAAATTCGACTACGTCTAAACTACTACTACTAAAAAATTTAAAGCAGTGGAGTGGAAAAACAACAATAGAACTCTTCAGAACTGATGCTGACAGAGTTAAATAGGTTATGATGATCACCAATGTCCTTATAGAATCAAGCTCATGAAAAAGAGAAGAAACTAATTAAGAATAAGCACGACCAAAACTTTTAAAAAATTGATATTAAACCGAAGGTGAATGCGAGGATATACAGGACAACCAGCTTCTTTTTCAAGACTCCAAGCTCAAAGTCTTCACTATGTCGCAATAAATCCACCGACATGACGAAGTATTGAAAACACATAATTTAGAATTTTTGGGACCCAGATACGTAAATGACTAAGCACGTGTGTGTTACCAAAACCTACTAGTTCTTAATAAGATTGTTCTGGAAATTCCATCTAAAGGAATTAAACTAGGTATCACAAAGTTTCTTAAGACATACTTAGCTTAAGGAAAATATTTAGGTCATTAATAACTTCTTTGTGTATATGTATAGCTAGCACAGCCGCCTATATCAGATTTTGAACGAAATATGCATTCCAAGATAAGAAATAAGATGCACAGCATTGGTTTGCCGCTTCCAAAAGGTAGGGGAGCACTATTAATGGAACTGGCCCACGAGATGAAACTGCTGAAAGAAGAAATTGAAAACTGTAAGTGTTTTTTCTTTTTAAAGTTGTAGTTACTCAGTTTTTTCTAAAGTCATTCGTAAACTCTTGTTAATTGACTTGATTTAAAAACGTTTTATAATGTGTGTCAAAATAATCTTAAGATTTTTAGCATTTTTTACTACGTGTTCAATTGAGTCGCGCTTTTAATCGTATATGACAGTGGCTTACAACGTCAAAGTAAAGTGTAGGGCGCCATCATACTGTTGCAAACACTGGTTATCTCTTCCTTGTAGTGCGATGGTACGTATTTTTTTTTTTTTGTTGTGTGACCAGATTTTTTATAACAAAAGTAAAATATTTTTGTTTAACAGGAGAAGCATTACAGCATTACTAATCTTATTAGTAACCTAATCTCATACTAACCATTATTATGCGTGAAGATCGGGTTAAGCAAATACATATCTTATGTCAACATAATTAAGTCAAGTTTGTTGTCGCTGGTGTCTACATACCTTCACAACCATCTCGCAAAGTATACAACTGGCATTCTCAAACTGTGGAAAATGTTGTACTGCGATACTCAGCACAGAGTGTGCAGTTCCCAATGCATCATGGTAGAATGATGAGTTTGGTGTAATGGTGCATTGTCCTGTAGGTGATCCAGCTGTGAATATTGCTCAAACCTTTAGTTTTTTAAAATTGTATCAACGTAATCATATTCCCAATAATCATAATGTATTTTTAGATTCCATTATGTGGGATTCTATTCCGTTATGTGATCCCCTTGTAGATCCCCTTCTAGAATCCATTATGTGGGTTCTGTATGTTGCTTAAACCTTGATATAAAAGAAACAAATAGAAATAAGTTGGTTTATGATGAATTGTTTTACGATTTTCAGAATAGCTATTACATAGCGCTAAACTTGCTTCCATAGACTGACAGGTATGTATGATTAATGATAATGTTGTGGCTACAAAATTATTCTATAAAGTTCTTTCTATAGAAATTGCTAACTTTGCGCTATTGAAGAAATATAGAACTTAATTTTTTCCTGAGTGGTTCTGTGCTGTTCTTAGAAGGCTGACTCTGGAAAAAAACATGCTTCTTATATTTATGTTAATAATGGTTCTGATGCTGACTATATCAAATTTTCCCACCAAAGAGCTAAATGTAAACAACTGTCTGAAATTTGCTACAGCTATATCAAAAATATGAATACTAACCTAAAAACTGACCCAAAATCAATTTGGAAGTACATCAATAATAAGCAATCTAGTTATAACCTACCTAACTCCTTTTTATCAAGTCCAATCAGCAACAAATGATCAAGACAGCTAATTGATTTATAAAATTCCAGATATAAAATACCAAATAAGAATAACCTTTACGTATTTATCCATCTATTAAATAGAAACTTTAGTACAAATATTTGTCCTTTTAAGATTACCATGACTGATTTTTTAGTGGCATAAGTAAGCTGCCCAACAAGCTTACTGCTAGCCCAGATGAACTGCCTCATTTTTGATTAAAAAAGTGTGTCTGTAATCTTGTATTGCCGTTTGTTATATTGTTTAATAGATCTGTGGAAACCTTTATATTTTCTTCTTCATGGAAAGAAAGTTATGTTGTTCCTATATTTAAAAATGGTCAGAAAGACAACATTAAAAATTGTCGTAGTATTTGTGTACAATCTGCAATCCCTAAGCTCTTCGACTGTCTTATAGCAAAGTAACTTTTCTTGCTTCTTTAAAGGCTTATTATCTTAATCATATCATGGTTTTCATAGCAAAAGATTAACTACAACAAACTTGGTTTGCTATCAGTCTGATATATGATTAAATGGAAGATCGTAAACAGGTACATGCTATATAGACAGATTTTTCCACGGCCATTTGATCGTGTAGATCACCAAATACTTTTAAGAAAATTAATTAATGTAGGTTTTTATGTCAGGTTTGTTGAATGGATTAAAAACGCATCTGACAGTATCTCAGTAACATCTGGAGTTCCTCAAAAAGGCCACACTTCTTCACTTCTTTTAATATCTTCGTTACCGACATCACTTCCTGTTCCGTAAATAGCAAATGTCTAATGTTGGCAGATGACTTGAAATTTTGAAAAGTTACAGATAGTCTAAATGACAAATCCTTGTCGCAAGACGACTTCAACCGACTACGAAATTGGTATAATTAGAACAAACACCAGTTAAGTGTAAAAAAATGTTTTTTATAAGTTATTCTCGTAAAGTCAATAGAATAACATAATACACTCTGCAGAACAAACTATGGTATTCACTACCCATTGGATAGATGCATAGGACTATTAAATGATCTCGATTTTGATATTTTAAAGACACAGTTAAAAAAATCAAAACAGTTTATCAAAGTTGTTATGAGCAAACAGTATTCAACCGCCTACGACTAGGTAATACCAGGCTTACTCACTCATATTTGTTCGCAAGAACTGAACCACCTATTTATGAGTCTTGTAACAAACACCTAACTGTCAGACATATTCTCATTGAATGCAAAAAATTCACGCAAGAACGTATTAATTTTAATATAGTGTCAAATATATCAGTGCTGCTTGACAATAATAAGGAACCAAAAAATTTAATTGGCTTTTTAAAACCAATTGGTGTATTTAATAAAATCTAATAATGTTTTTGTAGATAATTTATAATAATTATATTCTACCACAAAATTGTAACTTATGTATTGTTCCGTTGCTAATAACCATTAGGTGGATGCGACTTTTTCTCAAATAAAAAAAATTAACTTTGTTCAACTATATTATTTTCTTTTAGCACGGGAGAATTTGTTCGAGACAAAAAAAGATTCTGCTCCTACCTGTCAAATGACAACAGAAGTCCATTCAACCAGAACTCAAAGACCGTCGTTGATTGGTCTTCTAACAGGCGAAGGCCATCACGGAAAGACCTCTGGAACTCACGACATAATGCATTCCCATCTCAAAGGTATTCCTGGTAATTTATAAATCATTTTATACAGAAAATTATTCCTTCTTCAGTTTTGCAGTGCTTGTTTGTTTGTATGAAATATTTTTTTGTGATTTTTAGAATCGTCAAGTACAAGCCACACTTCAACTCCCGTTCAAAGTTCGCACATAAGCGAAGGACAAGAACCAAACGCTAACGGTCACTCTACCCCAGGCGCTCAACCAGGTAATCTATTCAATTCTGTATTTGCAACTTTGTAAGCACCCCAATTAATTAATTGTGGTAATAAGTAGAAGTTACTTTTGCTAACTCAAATTAAGTGCGTCAACTGTGGTTATTTAATAATTACGAGTATATTTACATTTAATAATAATAAAAACGCCTGGTTTTGGCTTGATCAATGGTAAGATAATAAAAAATTACCATAAAAGCCATAGTAGAGCTTATTATCCTAATGAATGCATCTTTTAAACTTAGATATGTTCCTATCCTTTGGAAAACTGCAGAGGTCATAATGATACCCAAAGTACGGTAACATATCATACAGGCCAATCTCCTTACTATTCATAATCTCAAAGGTGTTTGAAAAATTGCTACTACGAACCATATAATTGAACAAAAAGATATTATTCCGACACACCAATTTTGATTTCGTGATAAACCATCCACACTTGACCAGATCGATCAAATAATAATTGAAATAGAGAAAGAATTGGAAGGGGACAAAATTTGTTCAACAGTATTCCTGGATATTGCACAAGCATTTGACAAAGTATTGCACGACGGCGTATTAATAAAACTAAAAAAAATATTTCCAATGTAACTCGTTGAAATATTGCAGTCATACCTACACCAGCCACCAACACCAACTTTTTGTAGTCGAGCATTTTTGTGATGTAAAAATTTCTAGTTAAGCGCGATTTTTTAGCCATCGGAATATTTTTTTTACACTGCGGTTTTCCTCAATTTGTTTTTTTTTGTCGTGAGGCTTTTCACCTGCCGAACAGTTTTTCATTCATACAGTATTTTTCCACACAAATTTGTATGTAGGTACTGTATGTTTCTTTTGCGTAAACTTCTTACAAGTGGCGTTAAATTTGGTTTTTTAATGAGCGTAGTTGAATGGCTTAACTTTTACTAGAATTTCTCTAATCATTATACCTTATAAACTATGAAAAGCTACACTTAGGTTTTTTTGTTTCCAATTTACTACAAAACTTATTATTATTATTAAATACGATTGTGTAATTCAAAAATCGGGAGCTTACAATATATTCTTAAACTACAGAAGACAAAGCAACAAATCCAAGTATAGTTTTTTAATACCTTATTAGTTTTACATTTGTACAAAACCTGTAGAACAATTTGTGCATGTAATTCTTACAGACCGTTCATCCCAAAGATCTTCAGTTAGTGACGACCACGGTGTACCTATGCCCAAATCAGAATCCCTTATGTTCCATAAGGCCCACAAACTACGTTTCGTTTCTTCCGTAGAATTTAGACACTCCTCAGGTAAAACGCTGGTTCTTTAGTAATTTTTTATGATTTGGTGTTATGTTATGTGCCCTTAAGTAAAAAAATCATAGTTTTATGACAAATTATTGAATTTTTATCTAAAAATGTATTTTTGGATGCTATAAAGCCAAATATGGCGTTATGCTACACACCAGCTAGGAAGATCCAACGCAGATTTTGGACAGAAACGGTGTTGGTATCGATTCCGGCCAAAATTCAGAAATATTAAATATTTAAATCGTTGGTCTTCCTAAGGTGTTGATTAGTGTGAACATAATTCACCGCACATCATAAATGTTGCATTGGTAATTGTTTTATGTATAGGAGAAACATCGATAACACCTTTAAGTCCAGGAAGTCCTGCCGAAGACAGCTCCGGAGAGATATATCCAAATAAACCAAGATTGCAGCGCATTAAACCCCAAAGCAGGAAAACCTTTCGTATAAGAAAGAGCAAGAAAACCAGGCAAGCTGAGGTAAGAAACATTTTAAATGGATACTCAATTTTTAAAAACAAAAATAAAAATAGCCATTATGATGGCCAACATCCGTAGGGAGACGGCACTCTAAGAAGAAGAAAGAACTTAATATATCTATCTATAACTTGTTTTGATGACCAATGAGAAGAGGTGTCAATACCGTTAATTCACAAGAAAAGCTCTAAAATTCGTTGACATTTAAAAGGTAAAACTTAAACGGTTAAAAGACCTATGCAGATAGGTTGAAACACGTCAACAGAAATTTTCACAGCTGCCGTTTTCCATATTATGGTGACCAATTAGATCGCTAATCACAGTAAGGTGATAACGATATAAAAATAAAAATGATTTTGACTGTAGTTTGACAGTTTTCTATTATTTTTTTAGTTCAGTTCTGCTCTAGTCCATCTAGATTCATCATGCATTTTTAAATCATCGGTTAACGTTGTGTCTAGTCTTCGTGTGATTTATTTTAATTATATTTAATCCCTTTTTAATTTAATCCCGTAGTAAAATTTATTAAAGTACAAAGAATAAGATGGTTTGGACACATACAAAGAAAAGAATAATATTCACTAATTGGGAGGATAACGAACTGGAAACTAATGATAAACAGACCAAGAAGAATACCAAAAATACGATGAAAATATTAACTAATAGAGGATATATTAAAGATTAAAATTTTAAACTAAAGAGAAATGATTCAGGAGCGGAGAGAGTGGAAACACATAGTAAGCATAGCAAAAAAACATAAAAACCTTCGAAAAGTAGCCTAAAAGTACATTCTTTGTTCTTTTATCTAGCTTTTGTTCGGTCAATGGCCGAATTCAGTTATTGAGTACATGTTTAGGAAAGTGTGAAAGGGAAACTGTAGATAAGTACTTGATCAAAAAGTTTCAAAATGATAATTTATTTTTGACTATAAAGTGTATTTTAAATTTATTCATTTTTAGGTCGCCCAAGCAAAACTAGAATCAGAATCGATTCTAGGCCCGCAACATCAAGATTCTCTATCTCCACCACTTACTCCTCCAGTAATTACTCAATCTCTGCAGGAAACTCAACAATCGCAATCTCAAACAACAACGCAAAAAGCCGATCAAAAATTTGAACCGATTTCTGATTCTCATCGTTTACGAATTGCTACCAGAAACAAGATGGCGGAAGGATCCTGGGACGAGGATTCTGCTATTTCGCAGACTTCTAGCACGTCAGGTTACAGGTTAAATTTATTTGTTATATAATATTTTGGCCAATTTAAATATTAAACAAGAAATCAAACTAAGTAGTAAAAAGTGACAGAAAGGGCTAAAGCTGTGCACTGTTGTTGCACAAGTTAACAATAAATCAAAAAGGTTTCTTAAAATTCCTACATTTTATTTATTAATGTAACAGTTTTAAGCACCATGTAGTGCCTATTTTTATAACCTTAAAAACATTAAGAAATATTAAGTTCTTATATTCAAAGTAAAATAATAAATTAGTTCTCAACAAATTCACAAAACCTAGATTTACTTTACGCTCTGCATAGGCCTACTTTTCCAGGGAATCCTACCCAGTGATGCACCTCAAGGAAACTCTGGAATCGTCACCCAAAGCGTTTCCCCCACTTGCGTCGCCGGACATCCACAGTTTGCCCTCCACGAGTAGCGCTACCACAACGAATAATTTTCTCTTGATGGATAATTCTTCTCCGGACTGCAGCCTCAACGAAAACGGAGAAAAGACAGCTCTGCTAGGTCCTAGCGAGAAGTCGTCTTCGCATCAGTCGCTATTGATGGTGTTTGATGCTCAAGACGAGAACACTCTTATTTAATAAACTACGTAACTTGTTCTTCAAAGTATTATTAATTGTTTAGCAGATTTTTAGTATATGTATAATATAACATTAATATATAATATCTAATAGTATGTAGTTGTTTAATTTATATATACTAGCTATAATTTATGTACTCGTATAATACTATACTGGCGTTGTATTACTTTTTTTATCTAATGCAATGTTGTAATAAAATTACTTTATTTATTTTAAAAATACAGAAAAACATGGTATAAAGCTTCGCGATAGTCTACTGTACCGTCTACTGTACCACTTTTGTTATTTAAATAATTAAAACTAAGTATCAAAGATATTTGTGTTGCAGTTTCACAGTTGTAGATATTGGTGTGCTCTTTACAGGTTAATAATAGGGTAATTGAACCCTATGTATGGCTCTTTTTATAATATTTATCAGACTATTATACTTTAAAATTTGTAAATGAATTACCAATAAAAAACAAATTTATCTTTATTAATAAACTAATTATAATATTGTGCTGCCTCTGTATAATACTTATTCGCTTTATAATCACAATATTACGAACTAACTAATGATTTTGTCCACTTTGGCGCAATTTTTCTATTAATTTGTTGATGGGTAACTTTGAAATATCATCAAAATCTCTGGGAAATTCTTCTTTGAGATCAGCTACTACATAAGCTACAGATGCCCAGACAGCTGTAGCCTTATCTAATGTGTCTGAGTCCAAGATATCCAAACTGTCGGCGACTGAGTGATGGTACCAGAAATATTTCTGGTTTTCGTTCAAAAGACCAGCTATCGGAATCTTCTTAGCCCACATCGCTATGTCGGATCCTACAGATTCGCTGTATTGGGTCTGTGTTGCATTTATCGGTTCAAGTAATCTAAAATGTGTTTATGTTCCTTGAAATTCTTAAAAGAAAATGCGTGATATTTACTTACCCAACAATTTCCTTTAATATACATCCACCTTTTTTGCCGGTTGTATATTCTATTCCCAGAGGATTGAAAGTACCTTCGTCAGATTCCATTACAAAAGTAAAATCATCCAGATCATTCTTGTGCGCTTTGTCGTATGCTTGGGCTCCTATGAAACCAGGTTCCTCGGCAGTCCACAGAATAACTCTAAAGGAAGATAATTTGATACAGCTATGGTTTTAATTAAGCTTGATTTGTGTATATTGGCCCAACAAAAAGCAGAAAGATAAAAGAATTCAAAGAGAAATGGTTACAAGAAAAATGTCAAGAGATAGAAGAGCTAGAACGAAGACACGATAGTTTTAATATGCATAAAAAAATCAAGAAGTTTACTTATACTTACAAGAAAAAACAGTTTGGTAGGTTAATAGACGAGAACAACAAACTTATTGTAGATAAACAAGAACAGTTACAGACTTGACAAATTACATAAAAGATTTGTTTATGGATTATCATTATATTTCTACGAACACTCTTGATCTGAATGGATCAAAAATATTGAAAAGTGAGGTGATAAAAGCTATAGATCAAACGAAAGATGGGAAAGCAACAGGATGCGATGAAATACCAGTCGAATTTTTAAAAGTTTGTAACTACAACAACCTGAATCTAGTATTGGAACTGTTTAATAATAAGATATACGATACTGGTCAAATTCCATCGAACTGGTTGAAATCTACTTTTGTGCTGTACAAAATAAAGTAAATACAACTGGCAACCAATTTGTACTGAAGATCAATAGAAAGAAAACTAAATTTATGGTGATCAGTAAAAAGAACATATAACATATCGACCTGAATATTGAAGCCGAACGTATTGAAAGAGTACACCGATTTAAATATCTGGGATATACAGTAAATAATAAGTGGGACCCAGACGTAGAGATTAAGATCCGAATTGAAATAGCAAGATCCAAATTCATCAAAATGAGAAAACTCTTAAGCAACCACCACCTAAGCGTTAACCTCCGATGACGCGCCACGAAATGCTACGTACTCTCTAAGCTACTTTACGGAGTTAAAGGGTAGATATTAACAGCAGCAACTATAAAGACCACATGAACAACGCACATTCTACCTTCCCGTTTTTTGATCTTTCCGTTGTTCTTATTAATATCCGTAATGGTAGATTTGCTAATACCGAACTATTTTGAAAAGAAGATTATTTTGACAGAATTGCAAAGCACATAACGCGATAGTCAACTACAACATTTCTTAATAGACTCATGTCTTAATTTTATCTATGTGTGGTCTATTTAGATGCCAACTTAGAACAATATTCATGGGTCTTAGACAGTTATATTATGTCATGGATGTCGTTCGCATATACAAAACATTTAGTTTGTTGTTAAAATTGCGGTCAATTTAGATACTCACCTTAGAGTTCTCCTTGCTCTTAAACCGAGTGATTTTAGAAGAACCATTGAATACCAAGAAATAAATGATCCACCACCATCATCCATTGCACCAACTCCAACATCCCAACTATCCAAATGACCGGATACAACAACGATTTTTTGCTCTTTTTCTGATCCTTTAATTTCTGCCACTAAGTTTCTTGAGGTTTCATCAGGCAGATGTTGCGAGTCTACTTGTAGTTTTATTACAATTTTTTTACCTTTATCCTAGAATTAAAATGATTTTTTTCTTATTCGAAAACAGAATCAATAATTAATAAATTTTATCTTAGACGGTTGATAAAAGAATTTTATTCTGCGAAGTTTTCGCATCCGCTGGTCACGATATTATTACACTTGTTGTTTGCAAAACGCAGTAGTGGCTGCACAAATCTCACCATGTGATGATGATGAGCCAGTTGTCTGGTGATTTATCGATTCAAAGACCTGGTTCAGGTCGAGACAGAATTACAACAGCTGTGATGACTGCTTTGTCGTTTTTAGTGCTTTGAGAAACCGAACGGTTACGACAGTTTTCATTCAAAATCGTTTGCAAGAAGTGGGCTATGCAAACGTAAGTAAATGGACAGTTAGAAGGCAATTTTATGCTGCTGGTTTATCTTCTCGAACTCGATTAACTGGGTCGCTGCTTTTCCGCAGAATGCGATACAAAATCATCTGATCCAAAACATGCCTCGTCCTTTGAAAGATGTTATGATTATCAGAAGGGAGTACTCGCTATCGAAGTTCTCAAAATTCCTTTTGTTTCAACATAAAGCACATCAAATTAAAATTGTCCCTTTTTAATATTTAGTATACTAAAGGAAAACTGTCCATTTTCGTAACTTTCAAATAAACTTTGAGGTAAAAATGTTGTTTTATTTAAGTAATCCGTTAGTAAACTATGTTACAACCGAATATATTTAAAAAAGAATAATTTCTAAAATAAATTTAAATTACAGGGAAACCCTCATTTTATGCTCGGCAGTGTATCTAATAGTTTTTTAATATTTTTTTTTTCACTTTATTTGATACCTATATTAAAATAGATTTTATTGATTTTGTTATTTTTTCCAAAAAGCTGTTACACCAGTAAAGAAATATGAAAAGCCAAAAATTCATAAGATTTTTGATTAAAAAAATATACAATATATAAATGTATAGTATATGTTCAATTAAGAAATATTTTTAATACCAGGCATTTTTTATTTACAAGTCGATGAAGCATCAATTTGAATAATTTATTATAATTAAAAAATAAACACATGACAACTGAGTCATAAAAAATGCCAGACAAGCGGTTAACCACATTTTTCCGATGAATGTAGACAGCAAGACATATAAATCAGTAGCGGTACTAGAGGGGACTTTAAAATATTAGCAATAATCAAAATTTTTTGCCTATTTTGCCTTTTTTATATGTTTTTTGCATGTTTTACCTTTTTTTTTTGGATGATTCCATTAATTTGTGTCTTTTTTTAAATTGTATTACCCATGTTATTATTCATACTACTATTACTAATAAACCTTTCTATAATAAAAGTTTGGTAATTAATAAAATATGAATCGTTTGTTCATAATAGATTTCTAGGGTACGTGATCGAGACTTAAAGCTTAGTTTTTGGGAAATCCTTAACCATTTTCCTTAAATTATATATATCTGCGCGTCATTAAAAAGAGGCCTCCAAAAATATTTGACATTTTTTAATTTTTCACGAACCGTACAAGAAATTGATTATTAGATGTTTGTGTAATGTTTAAGAATATATTATAAAGCAATATGCAACCATTTCTTAAATAACAAATGTCAAAAAAAACTTCTCCCAAAATGATAATTTTATTGGGAAATTTAAAAAATTAACATTGTAAATTTTTTCTGCTTTCTTTATAAAAATTACAATAAAGTCGTGATTTTTTATTATTCTATATTACCACTTCTATTTTGAATTACACTCCTTATTCGACTTGGCATTGAATTGATTAAATTCTGGATGTTATCTTAATGAAAAGCTTCCCATTCTTTCACGAGCGCCAACCGAAGCTGCTCACAATTTATTGGAGCAGGTATTAAGTTTCTTATTCTTCGTTTGAGTTGGTCTCAAACATGCTCAATCGGGTTGAAGTCTGGGCTTTGAGCCGGCCAATTCATTTTTGGCACACCGACGGTTTCCAGGTATTGCGTTACCAACCTGGCTACGTGCGACCGCGCGTTGTCCCACAAACGCAGCAAAAGGCACTGCATGCTCGTCTAGAATTTCGATAATGTATCGGTAAGCATAGAACGCTCCAAACACGAGTTCAGTACGGCCTTCGAATGAAATGACTGCCAAAACATTACAGAGCCTCCTTAAAAAACCAACACATGCTCGTCGAGTACAAGCAGCATATCGTTCCCTGCGTCTTCTGTACTTTTTTATAAGACCGTCTGAACCATAAAGAACCATCCTGGACTCATCACTAAACAAAACATTTTTCCAATCTTCTATCGTCCAATGCTCGTGGTCTCTAGCAAACTTAGTCGGCTTTGTCGATGTGCTGCTATTAACAAAGGTTCTGTTGCTGAGCAGCGACCCCTTAGACAAAATTTCCTCAACCTCCTTCTCACTGTATAACTTAAGAACGCAATTTTGAAAATGTTTTGGAATGCTCTAGCCATAAAGAACCGATTTTGCAAAAAAGTGTGTTGTAAAGAACGGTCTTCTCTGTCCGTCGTGATTCTTAACGCGTCTGATCCTGGTCGTCGTTCGTGATATCCAGTCTCTAAAAATCGTTGGTATGTTTTTTGGACCGTACAACGACTGACTCCAAACTGTCTGGCCACTTCTCTTTGACTCATTCCAATATCAATCAAAGTAACAATTTGAACAAATCAAGCAAATCTCTCAGCCATGGTTTTCAGATTTTAGATTTCAAGTAATAAAAAGTGCTTTATTGACCAGCATTGTGGAACTCCACTTCATACACGCATATTGGAAACATTAAATTCAGCCAAATTAGTCCAAATATCTCTGCAGTTTAAGCAGTATAAAAAGGAGAAAGACACATTTAAATTTGAATTATGTCAGATGATGGTCACATCAAACCACTGTATAAAGGTAATCACCCTATTTTTAAGTGCTCTTTTGAAAAACATTTTAATAAATCCTTTCCGGAGGAATGTCCATTGAGAAAACAAACTATGGACAAATGCTATGTAGAATGTACTTCAAAAATTAAGCGGGAGTTAAAGGGCAATTTTTAGTATATTATGGTAGATGAAACGACATATGTTTGCGTCAGGTATATAGTTAATTTGATGATTGGAATTTTTAACGAAAACTTGGTCAGAAAACCTTAGATAGTTTCCGTTAAAGAATTTAAAAAAAGAACAAACAAGTTTAGTCTTCCCAACAGATAATCTACGTGAGACTTATTGCAACAATCGCACCTAAAAATGCACCTCATGCTGTAATACATTATGCTTTTATCAGAAAAATTAAAATGGGTTTTTTATATCGGTATAAATGTAAATATCGTCCACATATTGAACAATTTTAGAGATTTTGGAGGTTTTGGAGAGCCGACAAGTGCAATGAGAAATCCTTTTATCTGTAAATTTCGGTAAACATATCGGAACGGAAGGCTTTTAATGTCAACAAAGTCATTGTTTGAGTAATTAGTTGTATGTAGGTTTTAAATTCTCTTTTATGTCAAACTGATTATATAGAATCAAATTTTAATTAGGCATCGACCATTATAGTCTGCATTTGATGAACAATCTAGGTTTTTTGTAAAAATACGATCTATAGTATTGAGCAAGATTAGAATCTTGACCTGGCTTCCACGAGAGCTTCTTTAAATGCATCACTAAGAATGAAGAATTTAAATAGACTTTAATAACTGATTATTAAAAACTGTTAATACCTGATATCTTTGTAGCATGTTAGCATCCTCAACTGTTATCGAAAGAGCCGGAATTTTTTTGACATCCTTTCTGTACTTGAGGTATCCTGTATGAAGAGTATACATGGAAAAGGGTGTTACCGATTTTATAAGTACCGCTAAAGCCCCATGTTTGGCAGCTTCGACAGGTCCTTGGCTCCTGTATTTGACAGATCTTCCGTAACGTTCAAAATGGAAGTTGATGACAACTATTTTACCTAAAAACGCAAATACAAGTTAGTCTAAATGATTCATCTTTGGTTCTAACAACAAATAGCAGAAAACTTACTTAAAACTCTTACCTTTAGCTGCTGCTGAAACTTCTGGTTTGTTTAACTCCTCAAATGAACGAACGACTAGGACTTCTGCTGTAATTCCTTCGGGAGGAGTATTAGCTGTTTGTCCCAAGCCAAGCACGCCAATTTTGGATCTTCGAGGTTCGAGGACTTCGGCAATTTCTGTGCCCCTAGAAATATTTATTAATAATGAAGGCAAAAATATGACAACTACTATGAAGATTACATGAGAAGTTAAATAACAAATTAATATGATAATGTGCAACAACTCAATTATAGAAATATATAACTAAGTGTAACAAAATGAGGTGTTGAGCAGTGTAAAGTGAACATATAATATGTTCTATTTGTTTTTTTTTTCCTGTCGTTAAATTTCAAAGAATTCCGATAATAATATTACATATTATGTACAATTACAGTATCACTTCTATATTTATCTATAATACTTTTATCGGTCGGGAAATGTCAAGACGAGGTTATCGATTTCTTGAAAATTTTACAGTTGCCCACGTGGATGAAATATTAGAAAAATATTTAAAATATTATTAAAGTGTAACACTGATAGATAATTGTCTTATTCTAATATCATTATACGCTTGTGAAACCATGTTAAAATAATAGGTGTAATATTAGTTCTGTACTTACTCAATTACTAAATATCCTATGTACATTATGTACTATGACCCAATTTGGAATGGGTCTATAATATTTTCTGCACACTCTATTAAATGCATGTTGTTTTATATACCTAGTCTGTATGAGTTGTTTAGATTCTTTTTAACAAATGTCCATCCAACTTCCCTGATTTCGTTTTTTATATATCTCTTCTTTCTGTTCCTGCGTACCTACTCTTTTCATCTTTCCTCTTTCTATCTTTGCATTGGCTCGATTATATCATTTTGACTTTGTATATTCTTCATTGTTCCACTTCTTTTTTGTAGCTGTTGCCACTTTATGGCTCTATCCTTATCTATAATATATATTATCCCTCTTCATATATCTTCAACCATTTTTTAAATTCTTATTTGGTGCTATTTTTTTATACTTTCCATCTAGACGTCCAAGAGAGAATTGTGAAAAAACCAAAAAATCATTGTAATACATAGTCCTCGTTCTTTTTTTCTCCTTCGTAAGTATATAGTTAAGGAAGAAAAGAAATGGAATGTTAAGGAGAGAGACATCGATAAAAATAGAACAGTTTGGGTTTATGCCAAAGAGGAGGACAATAGATGTTTTGTTTACTTTGAGAGATTTGGTAGAGAAATGGCGAGAAGAAAAGAGAGCTACATTTAGTATTTATAGATCTGGAGAAGACGTACGACACAGTCCCTAGACAAGAGCTATGGACATGTATGAGGGAAATGGGTGCCTGAGAAGTACGTAAGACTCTTGAAGGTTGAGGAAGCCTACACCAAAATGAGTACTTGTGTCAGATTCACCGACAGTTTTCCAGTGTTGGTTTGCATCAAGGCTCTTCACCTAGACAAGAGTCTCTACCTGTTTTATCTTGGTATAGAGAAAAACCGAGGAGAAGATGAAAGGACCGTGGCAGAAGACGCGAAGAAGAAAGGCTTAGGTGAAGAAGACCAGATGGACAGAAATAAGTGACGACGAAGGGTAAGAAACAGCGATCTCTGAAAATGGAAAATCTGAAGAAGAAATTGAAGAAGAAGAATTATATAAAGTTGAGAGTAGAAGAAAGCCAGATCATCCAAAAAATATGAGTAAACAAAGAATATTGTAGATAGAAATCTCAATAAAAATATAAAAAGAAAGACCAAAGAAGCAAAAAAGATCTGACAGAAAAACTGAGTAAATCATAGTAAAAATTCGGAAAAAATGAGGAAACCTTAGTTAGTCCATTTAAAAGTCCTGTTAAAAAACCAGCTATTTATATGTAATGAAAGTATAGAAAACACCCGTTTATAAATTATAAAATAAAACTAAATATCATTTAGTTGGCCAAATCCAAAAACTTACTTGCGTCATCATAAAACAAAATAACTTACCTAACGTAATAGAAATAATGTAAAGAATCAAGCTTACCTAACCCAATGTGGAACTGAAACATTTTCGCCGTGTATATTCTCTAAACCAGCTTGCACCAGCAAATTCTGAACATAATCAATAGAATTTTCTAAATTCTTGGTGCCTGATACCCTAGCACCAAAAGTGTCGATAAAATCCGATAGATGGTTATATACCTTTCCCTTGTGCTTTCCTTTTGTTACGGCATCTATAATCCTGTTCACCGTAGGTTTATAAGATTGAATTTCTTTGATTAGTTTCTGCGATAAGTGACACTCGTCTTCCACTTTGTTATTAACATTATCACAGTTGGACGCAACAATTACGACAAGTACTAGTACCGATCGAACAAGCATCGTGTTGAATGGATAGTCCAGAACTATTTTATGATCAGAATTTCCAAGCTATGATTTACTTTATTTATTGTTTAAATATTTTTATTTATTGTTTAAAGATAACCTCTGAATTAATTAGTTTGTGTCTTGTTAGTCGACAACAGAGTCGTAGTATAAGAATTTTCAATGGGGTAATTTAAAATTGGATTATATAATTCTCATAAACGATATTAAAATTTATATCAGTAACAATCAAGAGTACGTAATGTGGATTTTTACTGTGGGTGTATTGTACTAATAAAATGTTTACTAAAATTGTAAAGCGAATAATTTCGTCAGCATAGAGAAAAAAATTACGCACGGAAGAAAGTATGTTTTTTAAACAAATTAGATTTTATAGGTACATTAGTGTAAGAAATTGGCATAACATTAATAGCCTTCTATTATTTTGTCCTTTTCCAATAATTAATAATATTTTTGACTTAACTTGTAAAAATAAATGTTTTATTTGAAAGTACATACCTACATATATTATTATATATATCGTTGGTATATCTCTTCTTGTTTGATAATCAAAAATAAATTTAAAGGAGAGTAATTTTCTTTTGGGTTGAAGTTTCAGGTTAGATAAAAAAAGATGTAGGAAATCTATTAATTTATTGACCATAAAACACAAGCTTTTGTTAACTTACTTCTAACTCTTATTACATTATTTAGTTTTTCACCTTCGTGGTACAATCTAATGTTGCAATTAGCTTCGCTATGTACAAATTCTGTTGAGCTTTTATTTCTCAAATAATGTATTGCCTTAGCAACTTTTTGGCTGAACTTTTGGGCATCTAATTTCACTTTCATTTTTTCCTTATACCAATTTAAATGCCTTCGCGTTATCCTAGTTGCAAGATGAAGGCCTTCTTTTTCTTAAATGTCTACTAATTTTTGCAAATATTCCCATTTAATCGTTTTATTATTCCCGTCAAAAAAAAATTTTGTAATAACCTAAAGTATTGTGAATAAGTGTTAACATATGTGGAGGGTCAAATATTACATATATTGGTTGATTTGTTGCTGGATGTAGAAAATATACTTTATTGAAATTAATCGATAAATCAACTCCAAGTTGTTTAACCATGCTAATATTTGATGCTGCACCATCAAACGTTAAACTTGTAATTGTAAACTGTGACATCAGCTTCGTGCATTATTTTTAAGCACATTTTTATTAGATTACTTTTTTAAACACCTGATAACCCAGTGATTAAAAAGTAACCTATCGGCAGCTTCCATGAATCATTTAAACTATTAATTAAGAATACAATTGCTTCTTTTGCTTTAATTTTGGAAGAATCGCTTTGAGGTTTATTTCTTATGTCAACATACCTAAATTAATGTTTTCAATTATTTAAATAGAAAATATAATGTTATGATACTTTTTATAATTGCTAATAAATATTAAGCTACACCTACCCTAAAACCTTTTCACCATCCCATTCTATTTTCTGGTGTATAGACATTTCATCGACCATGAAAGCACAGATACATGATTTTCCTTTATTTCTAATTTCAACTACTTTTTGTTTTAATACATTCACTGTTTCTTTTTGAAACCCAGGCTCACAAGCTACTCTTGATATCACTTTTGAAGAGTTCGTGGATGAGGCAACAGTTAGGAAAAGTTTTTCTGACATACAAGTAAGCTTTTGGAGAATAGAAATTAAGAGTGAGAGCAAAGCTTTTTAACTCCGGTGGATATGTTTTAGTGCTCCTAGATTTAAGTAGCTGCTTAAAGATACTTTTTGCAGAAGCATGCATCGTATCCTAATAAAATAAAAAGCAATAATCAAAACTTAATCGACTAACTACAAACAATATAAAATAATAAACTGTTATGCCAAAGCTAAATAGATCACTAATAAGAAGTATTAATAATTTTCTTTACCGAAAGTTTCAGAGAGGAATCTTCATCGATCATCTGTTTTTCTTTAAGATGTTCTAATAAAGATTTTAAGGTATTTACTTGTTTAACAAGCCTTCTGTTTCGTTGTTGCAACATTTTGATTTGTTTGTTTTTTTTTTAATTAATTTGTTTACTACTACTTTATATCCCTGGTCTCTGTTAGATGATCCTTGTTCGAAGTTACCAAGATAATGTCTTCGCTTTTTCAAGGGAGGTTCTAAGGTAGTTTCGTCTGAAATTTCTACTGGAGTCTTTATGGTGGTAGATTCACTCGTTGTTATATTTATATTTTCCCTTATAGATCCTGTTGGTTTGACTGAGACAGTTTCTCTTTTTACTGGAAATTTTCTAGTTGCAACTTGCTTAACTAAATGGTTTGGAAAATCGAAAATGCTGTGTACAGCATATTTTTTTAGTTGTTTTTTTGAACTTCAACCGCTAGTAATATACTAATTTGCTGTCAAATGTTTGGAGCAAATTTTAGAACTCTTTGTTGATTTAAAATTTTCACGGCGCATCGCTATAATCCATTTTTTTGCAATGATGAATCTTTAGGAAATCTAAAACAATGTATTTACTTAATCTTTCAGTTTTCATTCTAATTATAAAATGAAAATTATATATGACTCTCTCTCTCTCTCTCCCATATGTATCTATTTTAAACACTTTGAGAGGGAAAAGTAAAATAATAGGTGCTAAATTTCTGGTATGTTTTTCAAGTTTAATTTGTGAATTTACTTACCCATGAAATGATATATCTGTCCCTTTTTTGTCGCTGCGTACAATTAAATGCACTGCAAGATAACACCATAATTAAAATATTAATGTATTGGAAAAATTTTAAATTGGAACACTTTAAAAAGTTTATAACGCCTATAAACACTTCTAATCTCTACCGTTTCTGCCGTAAACTGACGTCACCCACAGCTGTGCGAATAGTTTTATGTTGGCTTTACTCTTCTTCACATCTTCGAGACGAGAGAATAGCATTACGGCGTGTCTATCAGTTTTTATAGTCTAAGACAGGATCAATAATCTACTAGAGGTGTAGTTGGACCATATAAATAAAAATAAAGTTTCGATAATAAAAATACATTTATTTTTATAAAAACTTTAACAAAACGTAAAATTTGATAGTTTGAAAACAGAAAGTTTTAAAATTCCCTAAACTGTAAACCAATCCTTCCTTAATAGCTAATCTTTACAATGAAGACAATACAATATAATTTCGTCATAACCAAAAATAGGGCAAAGTTTTCGTATAAACATATTTACATAATTTTCACCCATTCACCCTTTTTCAACTCTGTCTGGATGGTCTTGGGCGTTTCTTTGACTTCAATTTTGGAGAGCTCGTCAAAAGTGTATGCTCTAATTTCTTCCAATCCTACGGTTAACTGGAAGTTTCTGAACAGCACTTGTTTGATTTCTGTTATCATCAGTGAATCCAGACCTAACTGTACCAATTTTGTGTTTTTATCAATAACATCTAAAAAAAAAAGAACTACTTAGTATGGCTTACATGAAGAAAAAGATCCTAGTAAAAGTTAAAAGCCCAACAAATGAGAATTACTCAGGCATCTTTGTCATCGACTGCGGCTGTTGTCCTACTTATATATTACTAATACAATTTGTCTATTTATTTAGCTATCACTTGTTAAATGAAATTATCTTCCTTACCGACATCAGATATTCCCATTATGTGAGCTACCATATTTACAGGAGTCTTTGAAGCTGTTGATTCTCCAAGTTTCTTTCTATCAGAGACTACAGTACTAGCACCTATAGCTACGCCTTGGAGTATTAACTTCTCTAAAGCATCAAAACAGGATTGAACTCTTTGTGGTATATTGTACAGGAATTCCTAAAACAGAAAAACAATTAAAAAATGATCATAGATTAAAACGAATGCAGTCAGTTCACTTCAAATTTTTTCTCAAGATACAGGATTAGATGGGCATGTACTAATTAGGATGAACTATTGCGGTAAATAAAAAGGAGTCAGCTTAGGTCATAAGAGATCCTGCACACAATAAGATTGTTTGCTGAAGAACCCGTTTGGCATAGAACCCGTAAAAGTCAACCATTTTTTGTGACTGTTAGTAACTTCATTGTAGGGGGCAAATACTTATTGGAGACCATCAAATGTACTACACAGGCATATGCTAACATCTACTAGATCAGGATTCTGAGAAATATATATTGAATATATGAAACATACACAATAAACCAATTGAAAAAGTATAAAATAATACATCTACAAAAATTGTTACCTGATCATCAGACAACGATGAAAGAGCCCCAACTTCTCCAATAGGCCCCCATTGTACTGCCAATCCGGGAAGATTTGCTCTTTTCCTCTTCTCACAAAGCATTTCCATAGACGAATTGGCCATTCCGTAGTTAGTTTGTCCCAGATTTCCTCTTCCAGAAGTCATCGAAGAGAACAATACAAAGAAGTCTAAAGTTGGGCAAAGCTTTCTGCTTACTTTGTCCATATTTTCGCTTACAAATGTTTTAGGTTTCAAAGACGTGTTGAACATTTCCACTGTTTGGTCAGCAAGGTTAGCGTCTTGAAGTACCATGGCGCTGTTAAATATACCTAAAACATGAAATAAATTCGTGTAGGAGGCATAAGTGTCAAATAAATAAAATTTTTTATATTTACAAGGATTATGTACTTACCACCAACAGGTCCAAGTTCTTGGGCTTCTTTTATTAATGTTTCAGCTCCTTCTAACGTACTGGCATCAGTTGTACTCACTTTAATAACAACTTTTTGGTACTGGGCCCATCTTCTCATACACATTGCTTGATACCCGTTCGTAATATTCCTCCTGCCATTAAGAACAATATTTCTAGCGCCCTTTGATAACAACCAATCTGTTAATTCAAGACCCATTCCTCCTAAGCCACCGTTGATGATAAAGCTCTTGCTAGGATCGAAGTATACTTTAGGCAAAGCTAGTATCGAAGGATCTGAAGTAGGTGCTAGATTAATAAGGATTTTTTCTTTATTATTTGAGTCTCGTAGCTGCTTAACTGCTGAAGATAGCTCTGTCGGTTTATATACAGCTGACGGTAGAGGTTGCACATGACCAGAAGAAATACCTATTGATTAAAAATATAAAGTATAATAAATGATTCCAACATTTAATGTTATTGCAATAGCTAAAGTACGTACCTTCTTTTACTAGTGTCCTAATGTTTTCTTTAGTTGCTACGTTTTGATTAAGAAGAATATCCAGCGATACACAGAAGTTAGTGTGATGTAAAGTATCTGTGTTTATTTTTGCATTTTGGAATGATCCTCTAATTAGAGTCACTACTCTTCCGCAATTTGATAAGAAAGTAATTGATTTTTCCAAGAAAACATCGTCAACGGTGTTTACAATTAAATCTAAACCTTTTCCACCAGTTTTGTTGTGAATTAAATCCAAGAAAGCGGAATCTTTGGCTAGTCCTGAAAATAAAACAATACCTATGTTAACCAATAAAATTAGTGAAAAAATGTAAATACAAATTAGTGAAAAAACGTACGGAAATTAAAAAGAATGTTATAGCGATAAATTGTCAAAAACTGTTGTGAATATATTGGTTCAAACTACAATCCTCTAATTGCTGGCATCAAAGTCAAGTTCAAAAAAATTTTAAAAACACAAAACGCCAAGAATAAATATAACAAAAGATAATAAAAAATAAGCTGAGCTAAGAAGACAACACAAACATCTATCATTTTTGTCAATGAAAAGTAGACAGAAGAGTGTTGGATTCTAAAGGAAGTCAAATGAGGTTCTATGTTGTTCTCACTGCTGCTTAATTTATATTTGAAATATAATATTTGAACGTGCTTTGTACAACTTAGAAATATGGTGTAAAAATTAATTGAAAACTGACAAATACCATCAGACAAGCATATGCCAGTTATATTAAGCGAGAAATTAATACTAATTACCAGAAATGACATTTTCGCTAGATTTTCATAATATTAGGGTTGTTATGTAGTGACAATACGTGTATCGAATATTCCAGTCTTTTATCCCGATAGATTGCTGGATTACATGCCAAAAAACTGCAAACTAATTTAATAAATTTACACGTTACTTACCAATCTCTACATCAGGCAACTTATTTTTGTATAAAGCTCTTTGTTCTTCTGTGTTGACGGCTAAGAATATGCGACACTTGAAACCTCGGGCTATCGATGTGGCTGCAGAAATAAATTCATCAGAAACATACAACAGAACCGTTTCCTCCTTCTGTAGTTGTCCTTTTGCTACCATTCCTAAGTAACACTGTAAAAAAAAAGTTGCCATTATAGTAAAGATTTGATAAACTTACCAAAAATAGTAAATCGGAACTGAAACGGAACTGGAGAGGTCATGTAGCGAGAATGCACGACTTACGATGGAAGAGCAAAATTACAAATTGGAGGCCAAGAGCAGACAAACGTAGTAGAGGAAGACCACCTATTCGTGGAGCTGACGACATCAGGCGTATCACCAAAAATTTGCAACAAAGAGCACACAATCGTAAAGATTGGAGTAGTTTAAGGGAGACGTATGTCCAGCAGTAGACTTGATAAATGAAAGCTGGATATTGATGATATAGATCTTGGAAACAGCCAGCAGGAGAACAAGCAGCGTGTTTGAGACAAAAGTGCCGGGAAAATATAAGCAGAGCTCTTTGGTATGGACGTAAAAATCGTTATTGTAGCGAAGTATAAGAAGAAAGATGGTCAAAATATATACAACGAGAATAAAAATAGAACTCACTTAGTCTACTAGACGGATAATCTTAGCGAAACTTGCTCCAGGATCTTTAGGATTTTTTACGTCATGCTGAAATGAGAAATTAAAGGATTGTTGTTAACTATAAAAACTAACGGAACACACGGGTAGATGCTGTCTTTTTAGAATATTATAGTTAGTTGTCGTGATACCAACAAAAATAAAAAGTCACTACATTATCTTTACAATGGTTTTAATGTGTGAGTGGGTGTACATAAATATGAATATGAATGTATCTGTCCGTGTAATATTCGAAATTATAAGGCCGTTATCTGTCTATGTAACTTAAATATACTTACCAAAGAATAAATCACAGGAACCGTTGCTGCTTGTTCCAAATTCCAAGAACTGGGTACCTCCCAAGTTAGATGAGGGTCGCTGTTGACTTGCAACGACAGCCCTTTTCTTGCAACAATTCCCATGACTTTCTTCTTTGACTCTGTTACTCCGGAGTACTCGAATCCTATATCTGCATCTGTATCAGTTGGTTCAACGGGCTTAAGTCTGAAGTCACCCGCGGCTATTTGAGAATCGATGATATTTAGTGCGGAGTAATTTACGTTGACGACTTGGGAGGATTTATTATTGCTAAAAGAAAATATAAGATTATAAGTTGGAAAGGTGTTGTGGATAATTAATGTTAATTGAGGAATAAACCTACCTGGGAGCAAGTTTGGGATACTCGATCCAGTTAAACAATGGCTCAACGCCAAGATTCTTAACGGAAACCACAGCATGGTTGACGAATTTTTGAGGAATATCTTCTAAAGGAATGTGAATATAAGTTCCCCAAGTACCAGCTTTTAGTACGTTAATATTAAGCTGTTTCGACAGCTGCGTTTTATATAACGAATTGTTTAGAGAGAATTCACTGCCTGCATTATTAGTGAAAACAGCTTTAAATTGCACTTTTGAATCTTCGGTCAATAAACATTTGAGAAGCCCAACAACACCACTCGTTTCCTCTTTTTCGGCGACCAAATACACAGTTTTTGATTCAGTATCTTTGGCGGCTTTTTTAAGTTTTTCTAGCCAAGAAAAGTCTGTATTACTAACATTGATTACTTCATGATGAGGTGCAGGCTCTTGCTTGGACCTCAATAAACTCACAGAGGGAGTCTTGAACAAAATCTCAAAGTTGGTCCTTATTTGAGAAATATCTCCAACGTATATTACGAAACCTGTTTCAGGTCGCAAGAATTTTCTTAGATTATCTGCACCGTTGTTCACAGATACATTTCCAGTCACTATTACTACATCATACGCAGTATCTGCTGTGCTGAAGGAGTCTGTGGTATAGTCTATCTCTGTTAAGATTTGCTTATCCAAAATGCTTTCCATTAACTTGTTAACCTCTGCGTCAGCTACTGCCGATTTACTGTCATCTTTAAGTTGGCAAACCGATACTCTTTTTATCAAGCCTTTCACGTTTTGACAAACTATCTGTAATCCTGCTGATAAGCTTGTTCTTAAATCGTATTTATTGCTTCCTACGGGAATATCATATGGAATAAATTGGTAGTCTTCTAGAGTGGCATCAGGATGGGTTTTTTCTCTTTTGGTTGCTTTCTCGTACTTCAAGTCTGTTATTTCGATTCCCTTAGTTCTCACCAAATGAAGATATGGATCTCTTTGAACTTCAACAACTAAAATGCAGAAAAAAAATAATTTTTTATGATATTACACAAAATAATGGGAATATTTATACTGTTAAGTTAGTTCACAATAAAAAAATAAGAATCAAGAGATAACTAAGATTTCTGGATATACACCTTGGCGAGACAAGCAGTTTTGACAAAAATTTGGCCAGAAAAAAGAAACTGATTTAAGTAAGCAACTTACATTTATTAGCTGCTACCTGAGCAAAGTGGGTTACTGGATCAATCACCATTTTCTTAACAGATGTAGGAATAATCAAATCCTTGGTCAAGTTTTCACATTTTGAAATTTGATAAACGCTGTCCAAAAATCCACCCAAGCTCTCCATCCATTCAACTGTTCCATTCAGACCATAGATATCCCATTCTACGATTCCTTGGAATACGCCAGAATAATTCATTCTTCTCAATCTGGTGTCCTTATAGAAGTCCTCGCGTTTACACATTGGCAAGTCTTTTCCACCCTTATATAGTTCTTCTATTGGTTTGAATTCTTTTGAAACATCGTCGGTTGAGCGTACTTTTCCAGAAACGACAATAGATCCACCTTCGTGGATTTCGAAATGACCAGTTTGCTTCATAATATTTACCAAAAACTCGATGTTCTCATTTTCTGGGAGAATAGTGGCTCTAATTAACTTAACGTCTTCAAACACCACAGGGAATTCATTTACTTCTTTTAATTTCAACTCAGCAAATACTTTCCAGACCATTTCCTAAAATAGAATCAACAATTTTGAAGTTATTAGAGTAGAGAAATTGTTTTCAATTATAAGAATCTGCTAAATTTTGAACTATATCTTACCATATAAGCAAAAGCTGGCATCATAACTCTTCCGTCAATATTGTGTCCCTTTAAGTAAGAGTCCGCTTCGGTCGAAATGTTGACCTTAACAACTTTTCCGAAACCATCCATATGTTTGTACATTGGTACGAACCATGTAATGCTATGGTCCCATTTTACCAATGGGGATATTAGGGATGTTCCTCTGCTGACCGGGAATACAGTTTCTTTGTAAAGTTTTCTTAAGTTTGGTTGTGCTCCAGCATTGAATAGTCTATAAAAAGTGGTACTTTTAAAATGTGGTACTATCGTCAAGTATTGAAAATAAGTCTGGTCGACTGAGTCACAAAAGAAGAATACCACAAAAAAAAGAAATATTTTTAAATATAAAAACAAGTTTAGCTATACCACAATCTCTAGAGAACAGCTTTAAAGTATATACATAAAATCTAAAAGTTAAAGAACTTTCTGTATGTTTTTTTTTGAGTAGAAAAAGTAGTTTTTTAATAGAAAATAAATCGAGTTTTGGTTAAAAATAGTTGACTTACTCTCCAACAGCTGAAAGAAGGAATTGTTCTTGATCATCAGCAGCCTTTTTGGTAAGAGAAATAACGGTGCGTTCTAGACCTAGTTGTTTCTTGAGGATTGCTTGGAAAATTCCGTTGGGAGCGATCTCAAGCACGATAGCATTCTCTGGAATATGCTCATAAATCTGCTCAAAGAGAACTTTGTTTCTGAAATTGTTAGCATGGTACTCTGCACAATTGAGACTAGCCCATGCCTCGTTGGCTTGTGCTGGTGCTACAGAGCTCGAAATCCATTTATCTGATCTAGGCTTGGGATCCACGATTACCTTCCTGATGAAATCAACCAAAGGTTCATAACTCTTCCAAATATATTTAGAGTGGAAAGCGTATCCAGCTGTGTCGACTAAATGAGCAAAGATGTTTTGCTCTTTAAGTTTATTGACGAACTTAACGGTACTCTCCTTAGGTCCAGAGATAGTCACGCTGCTTTTGGAATTTTGGCAAGCAACAAATATGTCCGCAGGCAGAATTTTTTCAATCACATCTGCGCCAAGACCCACAGCAGCCATTTGCCCAGCCTCTAATTGTTGATTTTTCACAGAATGTCCTCTTGCAAAGGCCAGCAGCACTGCTTGTTCAGGAGTTAAGTCCCCGTTGGCATAAGCACATCCTGAAAATTTTTTTTTGTGTAAAACATTCTCAGAAATAAATTGTAAAATATAAATGTCAAAAAGATTTCGTAAAAGAAGGAAAGTGGGTTCTAAAGAAAATATTTTAGGTACAATTAATGATAATTTAGATAAAAAATTGGTATAATAAGTACTCACCTACTTCGCCTGAAGAATGTCCAGCATAGAAATCGGGTCTTATATCTAAAGAATACAAAAAGTCGGTTAAAGAAATTTGTATAGCAGCAATTGCTGTAAATACAAAAACAATATCTTTAACAGAAGTTTCAGATCCCTTTAAGATTAAATCCATAAGATCTAATCCGTATGGCTCCACAGCACGAGCACAACGAGTAAATGTACTACGGAAAACTGGGTATTCCAACAAATCTCTTCCCATACCGGCCCATTGTGTTCCTAATCCACTATATATAAATACCAATGGACGTTCAGATGTGTACTTTGAAATGTTTCTTACTGGTTGTTGTCCAAGAACAGTATACCTAAAAAAAGTGAAAATTTAATTACAAAGGCTTATATATACCTATTGGTTCGTATTAGTTTTACAATATTAGATTCTGTTGAATGAAAATACTTTTCTAACAAATGTTCAAGAAACAATATTGATTGATTAAGAAAAGAGTTCCCACGCAGAACTAGCATAACTAGAATAAAAGTGTACATACCCTCTAAAGAAATGTCTTTTCATGTTCATTTTGTGAATTTCGTCGAGCAAACCCAAGAATTCTTCATCATCTTTATTCTTTACAACGCCGTCCAAGAAATGGTTGACAGCTTCCAGAGTCCTTCCAGAAACTTGAACTAGACGATGCTTACGATTAACAATTGGTTTGACTACTTTGTCGTTACGTTTTAGCACGGCGTGTCCATTGGATCCACCAATTCCGAAAGAGTTTACTGCTCCAAGACCAGTTGGCCATTCAGTATGCTTTGTTACGACCTTAAAACAATTGTTTTGTTATAAAATGTCTAATATTATTGAAACAACATTTGGATTTACCTTCAGAGTTCCGTCTTTAATTCCTGCAAGAGTTTCGTCAACTGGTTCAGCGTGTAAGTTACCAGCAATAATTCCAGTTTCAAATGCTGTTATAATCTTTATTACGGATACAATGGCAGCTGTGTTTTCACAATGACCTGTATTGCTCTTAACACTTCCAACCATCAGAGGGGTTTTTCTTCCAGTCTGCTTGCATAAAGTCGAAACACTTTCACATTCTATGGCGTCTCCAGCTCGAGTACCTGGATACAAATATAATCTTAAAAATAACGCTCATATACAAAGATTTTGTGACGTACCTGTTCCATGGATTTCCAAAAATGATATATCATGTTGATTGACGCCATATTCTTTGTAAGTCATTGTCATAAGTTCTGCTTGAATTTGTGGATGAGGATAAGTGAATCCTCCTTTGCTGTGACCATTAGCGTTTCCTTTAGCTCCTAAGACTGTAGCATACATACGTCTACAATTAGTTTTCCTTTGTAGGAACAACGTAGCCACACCTTCTGCTCTCACGAAACCGTTTCTTAATTTACTGAAGACTCTGGAATATTGATCTGATGATAGTACTCGAAGTTGTTGGTAATCTCTGTTTTCATCTGGACTTAAAAGCAAATGAGTACCGCAAACAACGGCGTACTCGATTTCTCCCGATCGTATTTTCTCGAAACAAGCTATCAGAGCGTACATAGAGCTAGCGCACGCGGCATCTAGTGCCATACTTGGACCCCTGAAATTAAAAGCGTGGGAGATTCTATTAGCTGCACCATACAAAGCCATTCCCAAGTTTCCATAACCATTGCTTTCCATGCTTCTCATTTCGTTCATGTTGGTGAAGTTGGCAAGCCCAACATACACACCTGAAATAAGCATTGACCAACATTATTACATACTAATGACCATTTTAAAATAATGGCAAATTTTCAAGGAAATGAAATAATTAAAAATTAATAGTCATCTTTACCTGTTTTACTGCCGTAAAGTTCAGAAGGATTATATCCTGCATCTACCACTGATTCATAGACGGTTTCCAGCAGGATTCTTTGACGGGGATCAGTGAAATTTGCTTGTTTGTAGTGGATGTCAAAAAATGAGGCATCGAATTTGTCTAACTCGGGCACTTTAGCGATCCAATGTGGCAAACCCTTAAGTTCTAAAATAACAAAGAACTTATTAATCCATTAAGTCAATCTATAGCAATAAATATCTGTCTAAAAAACCTAATTAGAATAATATGTGCAAAAAACATAGGTACACAACAAAATATATTCGACGTTTCGGCATTCATTAGAAATGATGATAAATCTTGTAGTCAGCGAAGATATATGTCTAACCTTGCCTACCGAGGTAGAAGTGATCCACCTACACGTTGGACTAACGATCTAAACCGTTGATATAATAATTGGATGCAAGAAACACAAGATCGAAACAGATGGAAAATTCTGAGAGAGATCTATGTCCAGCAGTGGACAAGCGAAAATTGAATGATACAATAATGCTGTTATTTGAATTATGTAAAATATATTACCCGTTGAAAATCTCCTGTCATCTTCTGTTGCCAAGTTTAATCCTTGGAAGATTGCATCTTGAAATTCCTTGACGTTATAACACTCCGGGAATCTTCCAGACATTCCAGAGATTACAACGTCAAAGGGAGCTTCCATGTTGTTCAAGTTATAGACCTGTAACAAAATAACTTAGTTAATTATCTTTAATTAACGAAACAAATACCTCATCCTTTAATTAAAAATAAAGAGTAACACGAAAGCACTGAGCGATACTGAAGAAGAGAAAATTAATGATTAGAAGAAGACGAATAAAGCGAATTTACTAACTAACGAAGAAATACATATAACATTTGTAGTCAAAGCATATGATATAATACCAATAGTGAAATTCTGAGTAGTTTTAAAAAATAAAAATAATTCATATTCTCATTACAGCTCTATAGTCTATACACGTGGCCCTGACAGAAGAAAAACATCATGGCTGAAAAGTCTAAGACAATGGTATTGAAAATCGACTACTTCATTATTTAGAGCTGCTGTAAATAAAGCCACGATAGCGAATATGGCACTGGTATGGTAATGCATAATAAACACTGCATTAAATACTCACACGAGTATCCTAGTAGAAATTTTAACTACTAGCACTAATTAGACAAAAAACACTATTATTACCCTATTAGTTACAGGTTTGAGCAAAAAGCATTTGAAAACTATTGAAACAAAAACAAAACTCAAACGTAAATTAACACAAAAATATATCAGGAAAGGCCCTATTAAAATTGTAAAACGAAAAATTAAAATAATTTGTTAGCGATCAATATTATTAAAAAATTTACCTGAAGTAATACAAATCGAATGTAGTTAGCAAAGTATGACACTAGACACCACACTTCTGAAAGCTGTTCTTGTTTGATTGATCATGAAAATATCTGATTTATATATACTCTAAATTTGACGTTACAATATTGCAACAGGTTTAAAAAACCATTAAAATTTTTTATTGTTTTATATCTAATACATACATCTACAGTGTGAACCGGTCGATAAGTATAAAGTATTTTTTTATCATTGATCTTTTTTTGGTAATAAATTCTCAGCGATTGTTCTTTTTTTTTCGATTCCTGTGCTTTCTTGAGATGATACTTTTGAAAAAATTTTAAAATATTATCGTTACATATTATTTTTATTCAAAGATGTTCAAAAATAGTATTTCCTGTTTATATAAATCATCATAATCATTGTCATCGCAATTCGTCATTCGCAATCAAAATTTTATGATATAAGTTTTGTAGATTAGGCTCTAACAATTGAAATTCCATTACGACCGGTCAATGAAAGTGCGAATATGGTACATGATAAACTCGTAAATCGTAAAAAATGGAAAAAATCGAGCAACGTATCAAAAATATCGAATTTTTACAGTCGAGTTAATTCAAATTTTATTTAGGTTGTCGATTTCGCCCTCTATTTCTTTATCTTCTCTAGGTAACTTATTTAAAAAAAAATTGGGGGAGAAAGAATAATTCGTTTTATAGCGCTGTTTTTGTGAGCTGTTTTTGTGTTTTTGTCCATGTGCTTGGTCTTGTTAAACAAGTTTGGAAAATCATTCTTATCTATTATGGTTAATGTCAGAGACAGTTTTTTCAATTACTAAGAGTTTCCCTCTAAGCCATCTGAAAAGAAAAAATAGATATTAAGTGGTTGGGCCAAATGTGCTGAGATTTTGACCAAACATATCAAAACTCCACAAAATGACCAAAAGCCCGCATTGTTTTGTTCGCAAAAAGATATAACCTCCTCGAAAAAATGTGAGAAAAGATTATCTCTTATGATGATTTTTTGCCTTTCAAGATGCTTTGCGTAAAAAGGTCAAAGTAAACCAATCCGTAAATGTCTGTGAATCTATCCGTCCATGATGGGTGCGATTATATCAAGAACCTACAGAGCAGTATCTGTCAGTACAGCAAGGTGATCCGTTTGGACCATTTTCAGTCCATTGTATCCACATTTTTTCTGCTTCATATTGTGATAACAGCAATTCTGAAGCAGAAGCATCATTATAGTCGTTGCTGCCTTAGTAAAATTAAAAACCTGTTCAAAATATTTGGTGGCACGTTGAAATATCATTTTCTTATTTCCGGGGTTATCTTTTACATTGTTCTTGTCGTAATTGAATATATTATTAGGTGGACTATGTTCTAATTATCTACGCAAATTCTGGAAGTAGACAACTAAAGTTTCTTTTGAAATATTGGCTCTAGGTCTTTTAATATTGGTCGCCACTTTTTGGGTAATTTCTCCTTTATACCGTCTCAGTAATGAATATACCCAGTCAGTTCCAGGTAAACTGTTTTTGAAAAGAGGCACTTGTCCACTTTGGGCATCCAAAACGCTTTTGGCTAAATATTTAATATCTCGCAAGTCAAAGTTAAATCCCCACTAGCCGCATATTGGTTGTATAACGCCGTATAATGGTTTTTTCTTCGTTCGAGGAAAATACAGTCTGCCCCCGCTTATTTTTCCAAATCGACCATTATACAGGTTATTAAGGGTTTCGTAGGGAATTTTATATTCTTTGGCAGCGCGACGTAAGAACCATCCTTTTTCAAGGACTTTCTAGAAGGTATTTTCCACCCTTACTTCATCATAGTCCTTATATGGACGAGCACCAAATTTTCTTATATAGTTTCGAATCATTTTTTCTGAAATGAAAGCACTAATTTAAAATTTCTTCAGAAAGAATGTTATCAAATTCGCTCCCGGTGAAAATCAATTTCACCCCACAGATCTGATCAAATTAGGCCCATCGTGTATTTTTAAATTTCCCGCGTAAATTATGATACCCTGAAAAAATAGTGTGTTTACATGTGTTGACAGAGAATATGTAATTATTAAGGTAATTAGTTAAAATTGCACATTTTTTTGTCATTCTTATGCACCGGAAAGTTAGGAAGCTAAAGAACCTTATCAAAAATATAGCCATAATTAAAAAAAAGATTTTTTCCATAAAAAAATATACTTCTTCAACTATACAATCACAGGTTTCACGAGGGTGTACTAACTAAAGCGATGTTTTTAACCGTTTGTTAAGCTTCTTAGATATCAGGGAAAATTAAAATATTCAGAATAATTCGCAATTATGAATTTTGCCCCTTTGGATCAATTTTACCCCATTTACGGTACCAATTTAATTGATAAATCGATTTTTTTCGTTTCACCCCCTTCCTCCAAGTGAGCGTTTCAAAGGGAAGCTAGGCAGTTAGAGTAGTAAAGGTTTTTGAAACTTTTTTGTAGTTCTAAAATTGACATTTTCAGTAAGATTTAGCTTGTTCGTATTGTTCGTATGATTTTTAGAGGTCAATTCAAAGAATAGGTGTTAAGTATCAGGACGAAAACAACAAGTTAACTTTATAAATGTTTATTACAACGTACTAATAAAAAAATAAATTTGTTTCTACGAACATTGATTTTTTTGCTGATCACCTGAAGTTAAATAATGTTTTTTTGGCCCAAGCTAGTTTTTCAGTTTGACATCCTTGCCTTGGATAATACCTGTAAATAAACAGTACTATTGGATTTATAGCTTCCACCTACTTATACACTTTTGAAATAATTAAAGCAAGGAACTAATAATGAAGCATCAAGAGCATCAGAAAGAGCATAAGAAAGAAAGCTCCAGCAAATAGACAATATCGTAATTTAAACAATTCCAACAAAAGTGGAGTTCACACTAATTTTACAAATCAAGATACCTACTTTGGACAAATTTTTAGCAGAGTTGATAGTGATGAAACTTTTCTAAACATAACAAGAGGCATCTTGTGGAAAATTTTGTCCGAATAGAATTCCTTTGGGAGAAGCATGATGGAAAATTTGTGCTCATAGAGAAATAAGACATAATTAGTTGGAGACGATATTTAAGGAAACTTCAAAAGATATAAGAATGTCACAGCAAAGGAAGAATAAATCTGAAAACTCGATATGATAATAGAAGAAATAATAGGGCCAATTATAATTTTATATAGCATGAAAAACAATAAAAGTATAGGCAGCAATGGTATTCCTACAGAACTAATAAATCTTGAGAAATAGGAACTTATAACGCGGATATGTAGCCTGCTGACGGAAATCTAAAAGCAAGAGGAAATGCCGGAAGTATGGATGTTTTATAGTATTCGATCGGGGTGGTCATAGTATAGACCACCAAGGAAGTATAGACCAATTCTTTACCGTTTCAGATAGCATCAATGAGTTTTTTCGAGCTGTTTTTTCATGACTTACAATGAAAGATAATTTTTTTAGGTAAAGAAAACATATTTTAAAAACAGTCTCTGTCCTGGAGGTCGAAACAATAAATAAGTAATATATTTAATACAAAAAAACTCATAAAGTTAACAAATAAAAATATACATAATAAATGTCTGCGCTTTTAAAAAGTGGGTTCTTGTAAAATATTTAAATAAACTAGGCGTGTATCTATAAATTTCAATTGCGCCAGTATTATACTACCTGTTAATTAGATCAGGAAGTCGGACTTTTATGGTTTTTTATTAAATATATTAATAAAATTTACATTATTTGCGATCTACAGATGAATTGTTAAAGCAGTGAGATTTGTTCAGGAGAAATACCCGTTTAGTTCTTTTTTTTATTTTATTTTGTTGACAACAGCATCAACCACTTTGGGTATCTGTACTCTATAATTAATACATAGACACTTAAATCTAAACAGTTTTTATGATTAATTATTAGATTTACAATTAGGTAAGAATGTTATATTTTACAATTTGTAAATAGGGTTTACAAAACATAACAGTATTTAGGCAAAATAGATCCACTATAGATAACCTAATAGACTTAGAGTCAGGAATACATGAAGCATTTGCAAATAAGCAAGATTGTATCGCAGTTTTTTTTGATATTAATAAAGCTTATGATACTGTCTGGCGATACAATATCATATCAAAATTGCATAATTGGAATATCAGAGGCAATATGTTAAAATTTATTTCCAATTTTCTTCATTCTCGCAGCTTCATAGTTCGATCAGACAACGTTAATTCAGATAAAAAAATTCAAAAGAACGGAGTACCATAAGGATCAGTTATAAGCTCAACCCTTTTTCTAATAGCCATAAACGACATACTTCAACAATGCTCACCGATTGTTAAAGGAAGATTATACGCTGATGACTTAGTTTTATTTGCCAAAGGAAAAAACTCTACATCTATTCAAAAACATTTACAACAAACGATTAATCAGTTAGAATCATGGTCTAGGACTATCGGATTACAATTTTCACCAACAAAAACTAAATGTATTTTATTCACACGAAAAAATAACACTCTAACTCCACATCTAAAGCTATATAATCAAACCCTTACTTTCACAAATAATATCAGATTTTTAGGTATGGTTTTCGACCAAAAGCTCACCTGGAAAAAACATACAGAAGAACTTAAAAAATCATGCCAAGCAGGACTAAATTTTATGAAAACTATTTCCAGCAAAAACTGAGGAGCAGATCAAAATACACTATTACATGTATATAAATCTTTAATTAGATCCAAACTCGACTATGGTGCGATAGTTTATTCATCAAGTAAAATATCAGTATTATAAACATTAGAAACTGTTCAAAACACAGCTCTACGAATAGCTACAGGTGCGTTTCGAACGACACCAGTTGAAAGTTTACAATGCTTAACAGGAGAACCACCACTAAGTTTACGATGCAAATACCTTTCTCTCTCATATGCTTCTAAAATAGCTATTAATAAAGAACACCTTACTTATACCAATACGTTCACAGATCGATTTCAAGACACTTTCTCTACAACAAGACTAGATCCACCATTTTACGAAAGAGTTAGAAGAACCCTTCATGACCTACATCTTAAATTTCCTGAAATTCTCCCAACAAATTTCCTAACTTCTCCACCTTGGTTAATACCGATTCCCAAGATTAATACTAACCTTAGTATATATAAAAAATGTGAGAATATAACAGACCTGATCAAACAATCATTCTTAACAGAAATGAAAACTTATAAAAATCACTATAAGATATACACTGACGCATCCAAATCTTCAAACGGTGTTGGTGCAGCCATCCTTACACCCAATACATCCTTAAAATTTAAATTCAAGCCCATTACTTCGTCATATACTGCGGAGTTGTTTGCAATATTACAAGCACTTATCCACATAAAAGAGTCAAAACAGTCCCCGTCTCTCATAATAACCGATTCACTAAGATCACTTCACACTATCAAACGTTTATATACCAATAATCCAATTGCCTCACATATCAAATCAGAAATAGAGATTCTAAATAATAATAAGATCACTGTTGACTTCATGTTTGTTCCATCACATTCAGGTATACAAGGAAATGAAGAAGCAGATGAACTAGCACGCTTAGAATCCTTCAGCCAGGACTCCATTCTTATTAATGAGGTTTCTTCAGATAACTTTAAGTCAGAAATAAAACATAAAGTGTTAAGTGCGTGGCAAAATAAGTGGAGTGCATCACAAAATAAACTCAAAGAAATCAAACAATTAGTGAAACCATGGTTCCAACCCACAGCGAATAGACAGGACCAAGTGAGAATAACACGTTTGCGACTAGGACACAGTAACTTTACACATAAACACCTCTTTACGCGAACTGTGCCGCCAATGTGTGAAAATTGTCAAGTAACACTCACCGTGAAGCATATACTAACTCAGTGCAAAACATATGAAGCAGCAAGAAAGAAGCACACTATACCAAATAATATAAAGGAAGCCCTAGGAAAAAACATGAACATTAAAAACACAATAAGTTATCTTAAAGACTCAGGACTGTATCAATTATTGTAATTTTTTATAACTTTACCTGTATTATATATTTAGGTCGCTAATAACCCTGGTGGTTACAGCGTAAATAAAAAAAAAAAAATAACAGTTACAGTTTTTTTAAAACATCAATGTCTGTCAAGTAATTGAACATATTTGTAAATTTACAATGTGCTCCTAAGACTGCTCTTATTGTTAGGTATTGAGTGTCTTTGTCTTTCACTAATATATTTAGGACACTCTATAAAATATGTGTTACAAAAGTGACAAATATGGCGATTTGATTTGGAGATTAGGTAGCTGTGACTTAGTCTACTATGATCTATACGTAAACGAATAAGGTTAACAAACAGCTGGCAAGTTAAGTTTATCTCACTATAGTAGAGTTGTAGTAGAGGTATGTAGAGTAGATTGTGAAGATTCCATTAGTTTTCCCATTCATTTGTGACCTTTTCTTTAAGGAACGATTTGTAGTTGGAAATAGATTCCAAGTTCGCTATCACTGAAGAGGCACTGTGTATTACTTCTCTGGCGTGAAAATCTGCTTTTTCGTTTCCTTGAAGTCCAATGTGTGATGGAACCCATAAAGAGTGCAGTTGCTGCGTATCGTTGTTTAGTAAATGTAATTGTTTGTTTACTAAAATACCCATAGGATTACTTGTATATAACTATTCTATCGTATGTAATGTACTAAGAGAGTCGGTAATATAACAAAATTTAACAGAGTATATACTGCAAATGGAAGATGTTCGAATCTATAAGTGCTGATCTCACACCATCAATAGTTTTGGATGAATCTGTATAGATATGACAATGATCTGGGAAAGAAGCAAGTATGTTGTAAAAGGATTGAATAATTGTTGAATGGGGGGTCTCCAGCTTATTGTATTTCGAAAGAGTTAGATCACATACTGCAGGGGGAAAGGTCCAGCGGGGGGTTTGACTGTATTTGACTGATCAAAAATTTTTGGAACTGAATATTATGGAAAAGAAGATATCTTCTGATCCTCTCTTAAAAGGGATGGTTCGTCCTTTTTTTATTTTTATAAGTTTCTTTAAAACGTTCAGCGAGAGTATGATGGAAAGTAGGATGCGATTTGATCACACATATAAATGATTTGTATGTTAGTGACAAGAACATTCTTCTGAAATTTAAAGGTGGTTCGTCGGTTAAATATTGTAGAATTTTAATGGGAGTATTTATTATATAATACTCCTCTAACTATTCTTAATGCTGTATTTTGTATGACTACTAGTTGAGCAAGAAGTGTCTCCTTTGTAGATGAGTATACAACTGATCAATAATCGAGTTTTGATCGTACTAGTGATTTGTAAATATGAATCAAAATTTTTAAATCCGAGCTCCAATGACGATTGGACAGTGTACGCTTTAAATTGAGACCAAATTGACAAGATTACTTAATTTGCTTAATATAGTATTTCCAAGACAGTTTCTTGTCAAAAATCATTCCTAAAAATTTGAAGTATTTCACATAAGTTGTTTCCATATAACTTAAGATCTGAATTTGTAGAGTGTGATTTTTTTTTTAAATAATATGCATTGGGTTTTGGTTGTAGAAAATTGCAATCTCACTTCGTTCGACCAGTTATCAAGGTAATTTAATGCACATTATAAATTTTTCTGTATAGAAAGAATATTTTTTCCTTTTGAATATATAACTCAATCATCAGCGTATAATCTCGCCTTTACAAGTTTTGGCAAATTTTCTAAGATTATGTTTATCGCTACTAAGAATAGTGTTGAAATAATAACAGATCCTTCAGGTTTTCCAATTGTTTGGTCGTTAGTGTTGGATCCTTTACCATTTATCTTAACTTTAAATTGTCTTTTATTAAGAAAGTTATGAATAAAATATAGCACGTTACTTTTGACACCCCAATGACTAAGTGTGTTAAGAGTCTTATCTCCAAGCTTTTGTTATATCGAAAAAGACAGCAAGACATTCCTGTCCAATTCTATTAGATTAGATCCAGGTCTGTTAAATTATCTATGGTAGATCTGTTCCTGTGAAAGCCGCTTTGTTCAATAATTATTAATTTATTATTTTCCAAGAACCATCTAGTGAAATTTTTGCTAAGAATTGCACATTGTATTGGTAAGAAAAATTGGACTACATGAATCAGGATCAGTTCGTGATTTATTTGATTTAGTTAATTAAATTATTATCGTCTGCGTCCATTTTGTAGGAAACTCATTATTTGTCCAAATTCTGTTGTATAGGTTAGAAATATATTTTCTTCCATTATCTGGTAGATTTTATAGGAAACTAACAGGAATATTGTCTAGTCCTGGCACCGATTTTTTGCTGGTACTTTAAGAGTGATTAAGCTCTTCCATGGTAAATGTTATATTAAAATTATCTTCAATGCAATTAAAATCTATTGATTAATTTTCTAAAATCATCTTAGTATTGATAAACTGTTTAGAAAAGTTGTTATTGCTCCAGCATGTCATTTCAAATTGTTTTAAGTAACTGTATATTTTTCCAACATATACATCTAAAATATCTGCTTTTTGTGCATAAGCATCTGCTAAGTCAGGTGGAATGTATATATTACCGATATTTATTTTTTGTGGAAATAACACCGATATGATATTTATAATGTGTTTCTTGTAAACAAATAATTGATGGCGAGATTATTGAATATAAGTGTTTAAGCATTTCTAAACATGCATAGAACCCGTTAACATTCCATTAAGTTTTACCAGAAGAGTTTAGCATTTTTTGTATTTTTTTTTATCATTTTTGTGCATTTGGTTTTCATGTGTTTTTCTTTAAAATACTGCTTAATTATTGTTATCATGTTCATCCGTTGTGTATGTTTGTAGTAAGCTCAGGGGATCAGACGAGCTAGAATAATTTTCAAAAAGTCATGAGTTTGTTCATAGGTTAATTTAAAATTATTTGACATATTGTGAAATATTATTTTTGTTAGTGTCATTATTTCCTGAATTGATATAGTAGTTTTAGGTTGCTTTTTTTAGTTTCTTTTTGGTTGGTTTTGGGATTTTAACTTCTTTATTTAATTCTTCAGTGGAAGATGGAGTATTATTGATTTCCGAAATTGTTCTGTTGTTGGTCGTTGACTGATCTTTAGATAAACAATTAGTTTTTATAAGTACGGGAGGTATTAAATTTTTATCTCTGTGTTGGTTAGGTGTAGGTACTAGAATCTATTTCGGTTTCTGAAAGATCTGTTTCGGTTTCTAAGGATGATTTGTTAGTCTGGGAGGATTTTTGTCGTTGTTGTTGTATTGGTTGTTGTGCTTGGTGGTAAATAAGAATGGAATCATTTTGTGAATTATGACTTAAACAGTTTGTTACAATGTGATAATAAGGAAGAAGGTAGGTCTATATCTACAAGTGGTTGAATGTATGTTTGTCATCTAAAACTGAAAACGTGTTGAAATTCTGGGAGCTGACTACCTATTCTAAAAAAGGTTAAAGGTGACATTAATTTAAGACCCAATTTAATTAACTCATTTTCTATTAAAGTATGTGGAGTACAAGGGCAAACATAAGATAGTAACAGTCTTTCGTTTGGAGTTATTAATCTTAGTGCTTTTAGATTTGCGCCTTTTATTGCTATTTCTGCTGAATGGGACATTGATCCCGATATTCAAATTATCAAAAGGACTCGCTGGAGGGATAAATACATATTCTGTTATTTAGTAGTCTGAATGAAAATAAAATATTCCGTGGATCAACAACTTCACCAAGAGCTATTAAGTACTCTTCTATTTTAGTATCAGGTAGCGCATCAGCTTATTGATCGTCAGTCATGGCTGTTGACACATTTTTGAGGTCTGATCTGGTATCATTTGATAAACTTAGTAACAACTTTATTTAACGAGTTATAGGACCAGAAGGGATTCTGATAACAGGCCTTTCGGCCGACACTTAACCTTTCTAATGGTATCCTTTAAAATGTTTTTGATATATAAAATAAGAATAACTCACTGTTGTATTCCATAACGTAGCTGCACTCTTTGTAGCATTCTTTGTTTAAGATAATTACAAGGTTTTTAAAATGTGTGCAATTAAATTTTCCTAAAATGAGAGGCTTTTATATTAACGAAATTTATATAATTATTTATATTCATACAATATATATGCAATATTCTATAGTTGTTATAGATTTTTAATTATACCCCATTAAATGTGCATACTCCTACAGAAGAAAAAGCAGACGATATGTCAAGGACGATATGTCAATGAATTAGAAACTGAATATAATACAAACATACATAATACACAATAACATACATAATTTCAAAGAATGATATCAAAATGATTTAGTGCCTTTTTTTAAGGGTTGACGCTTGCGCTTATCCTATCGCCTGTTCATTCGCTCTATGATATTGTGGGACTTCAGTTATGGCAACTTGACCTTACCCACTAAACACCCCTATTCTCTATGGTATACTCTGATCGAGTGAAACTTAGAATATGTCGTTTTGTCATTGTCCTATTTGTTCTTTTAGTTTTGCGTATATTTTAGCATCCTCACATATACTTTCTGTTTTATAATTTCCGTGATAGTGCTTACCGTTAGGTTAAAATGTTTTTTGCTAGCTATGGCTCTATTATATTTTATAATGTGATCCTGTTTCTAATTGAATTGACTGCATGTAAAAGCGCAATTTTTTGCGTCATCCTCCAGCCCATACATTACACGTCTTTGTTATTTTATAAGTATAGGTTCTACAAGACCCATTACCCGTCAAAAATTGTGTGAATTAAAAATTGGTATATCTGAATTTACAGTTTATCCAGGGCTTTATGTTGGGAATGAGCGTCCTTGTCTTTTTGCTTCAGTTCTTTCTTCGGACCACTCCCTTTGCTACTGCACACTGTTTTTTCTGCTTTACATCTTCTTATATCCGCCCTTCTCGTACATAGCCACCCTCTCCTTTATCATTAGCTGGATTGCTGGAGCTACAGCAATTGTTGAGGTTGACCTATATGTGCTTACCACCCTTAGTAGTGTATTGTTTCTAAATAGACCTTCCTTCTGTAAGAACTAGGCCCCCAATATTTGGCATTATCTTTGCTCAAGCGGCGGTTTTCTTTTCAGCTCTCTATATATTTTGTGAAATTAAATCGTATTTTCTAAATTAAGAAACAATTGTTTCGTTTTTTATCCTAGTTTACTTTTTAAAACTAAATTGTTAAATTGTATTTGAGCCAATTTTAATTAGGTTGGATTGTTGCCAAAAAATCTAAATTATGTATTATTTGGTAATAAAAACCTTATATCACTAAATATCATCCAAATCAATTTTGTATTCTGTTCTTGATTTTTTATTGCAACCTTCGTGAGGTTTTGTTATATATTTTTTTTAATTACTATGAAAATTGAATCGAATGAAAGCATTTAAACATTTAAATGAATGTTCTTAGAAGTCGTAAATTAAAATTTTTTAATTAAATAAAGATATAATATTTTATGGGCCAATAATCAGATTACTTCGAGTATAGGTTTCCCCCACAACGTCTAATTGTGTTTCTGATTCACTTGTACTTTCAGAGCTGCAACACGATCTAGTCATTATCAACTAATCAGTCTCTTAAATGTAATATCTACTCAAAATAGGTGATAAAAAAAGTAAGTAGAAGAGTAATTTAATTTTTCATGTTCCACTAAATCTATTTGTCCATATTTTTATAATACCAATCATTCATACGCAAACAATTAGGTAATACAAAAATTGCACCAGTCAAAGTTACTATTTTATTTGTAATAGCAGCTACATGTTTAAATGTACATCGTAGATGGAGAGTTTTTGTCCTGTTGAGCTTTATTTTCAAATGCTTGTCTTAAACGTTCTAGTTTTTTTTCTCTCTCCATATTTTCTACCAATATCACATCATGAGCATTAATATTAAATAACATTTTGACTAAAAAATTGTATTTCTAGTTTCAATGAAAAAAAAAATACTAAAACTATTTCGTAAAGAAATGTAAATTTAATGGCACTGTATAATAAAATACTTCCAAATTGCTTGAATTTACAATTATATGATTTTTTATTAAAGATCGTTTTCAACCCTAAAAAATTATAAGCAAAATATGAAACAAGTCCAATTTTGAAGTAGAGGGTAAATATAACCTAAATCCAAATTTCGTTGCAAATCAGTGAAGACAAGATATTCAATGGCATTGTTTTAATTATAACTAATCTAAGGGGTGAGATTTAGGAGTTAAATTGTAATA
The DNA here is from genome assembly GCF_040954645.1 of Diabrotica undecimpunctata. Taxonomy (NCBI): domain Eukaryota; kingdom Metazoa; phylum Arthropoda; class Insecta; order Coleoptera; family Chrysomelidae; genus Diabrotica; species Diabrotica undecimpunctata. Next base: position 160,687,264 of record NC_092808.1, read on the forward strand.
AAACAGTAAATTATGTTGTTTTATTCTAATTGAACTTTATTCAGTTCATTAAAAGATGATTTGAAACAATTACCATCTTTAATTTTTAATTACACGTTTTTTTTCTAATAGGGATGGTTTCCACCCCTAAAAAACATCTTCATTACATTTCCATACATCCAAATTTTCATGAAAACCGGTGGTGGCACAGTAAAATTACAGAGTATCGCCGTATTTTACGTACACATACTGGCCTTATATATGAAATATTAACTGGATTGTCCATGACCCAAACTGGATGAAATTAATAAAAATACAATGCGAAAATACTATTTGATTAGCAATAAGAAAGAACTGGCTCCTGAACGAACAATTAAATATAAAAATAATGATAGTAAAAACACTAATTATCAACAGCTGACTTAAAAAACAGGTAAACTATACCAATATCCAGGTAAACACCTGCTAAATAATAGTATAATAATAAATGGATTGCATGTGTACCAGTCTAGAGAAAACAAGTTGCTCCGCAAATCAAATGACACGAGAAATACTAAATGTATGTAATAATAAAACCGGGAATCTCGTTTATAAAAATGTTTGAAGTTCCCAATAAACAACACTTTTCTATCGGGACTTGTTTCTTAATTTCAAGAACAAGAAGTGTATCGTGATTAACATCGCAGCATGTTTATTTTTAATAACTGATGTTGAAAGTAAATATAATTTGGTGAGCATATTTTGAATTAGAAAGATTTGAAGTTTTAAGGAACGACCTTTGATTCGGATTTATCCTTTCGTTGTTGGAATATTTGTAATGCCATTATCTCTATAAATATGTAACAGAAATAAAAACAGGTTATGGTGCCTTATCTTCATTTATAAATAAGTTAGGAATTACCTATTGTTTTTGGTTTATATCTGGAAAATAAACTTTTGAGTAAATCTATATTTAATCAAAAAGCTTTTAAAAAGCAAAATTAATCTTTCACTACAAGCGCCTCAAAAAGTTGCATCAGTACACGCGGCGGACTGTGAGTCCTTCTTCTTCTTCTTCTTTCTATGTACACTTGACTCTGTCTGTTTTTCAATGTGCCTCCAGTAAGTTGTCGTTCCATCGTTTTCGTGGTCTCTACTGATCGTCTTCCTATTGGGGAACTGTTTTTTGCCGTTTTTACTACTCTATTTGTTGTTATTCGACTTATATGATCGTTCCATTCTACTCTTCTATTTCTTACCCAGTTCTTGATGTTCTCCACCTTGCATCTACGTCGTATATCTGTACTTCTAGCTCTGTCCCATAGTATCTTTGGTATCCTTTTTTAGTTCTTACTTTTTTTATTATTTCATCCTTAATCGGGTTGAACAATAGAGGACTCAGGGAATCTTACTGTCTTATCCCATTGCCAGCTTCAATAGGGTCGGTTAATCCTTCTTCTACTTTTACTTTTATTGTGTTGTTTTGGTAGATATTTTATAGTGGATAACGTTCTTTAATTTGGTCAAATGCCTTCTTAATATGCCGGTTTGTTGTATTCTAATGATTTCTGTTGCGCTTGCTCCATTATAAATACAGCGTCGTTGCATGATCTCTCTGACCTAAAAGCTTGGTTGTTCTTCTGCTAGTGTAATTTCATTTAGTTTATTTGTTGGTAATTTTAGTATTTGGTTCAATTTGTCTCCCTTTTTAAAGGGAGGTATTAGGATCCTTGAACTCAATTCTTGAGGAATTCTGTTTTGTTCTATTATTTTTTGGATTGGTTTTAATAGTTGTTTGGTCATATTTTGTTTTATTTGTCTAAATAAAGTATCCGTTTCATTTTTGATTTGTTTATAGTGGTTATGTGCCTGTTGTGTTTGTTGTGTTCTGTATTGCATAAAGACTTTCTTCTTTTCTTCACATTTTGTCTTCACTTTCTCTCTAAACCATGGTGTTTTCTTTTTTGATAAGTTAGTGTTCGTTACGTTCCTCTTATTTTTGAGTTTTTCTCAGCTTTCCTCAATGTTATCTTTTTCTAATATTTTATTCCCAGCGATCTTCTCTGTGCGATTTGTGATCTGTGATTTTCATTTATGTTGGCGCCGCTCTCTTGGGTGTGAAGAATTTTAGGATAATTCTTATTTTACATAATACTAATCTAACAATAATAATTTAAACCATATTTTGGCATATCTTGAAGAAGCAAATAAATTTTGCGAAAGAGCAAAGAGTTTCGCTTGTCCTGCCCTATTAATGACTGTATCCTTAAGTTAAATCTTTAGTTTACATAACGTGTCAGTTAATAATACCCAACTACTTCCTCTATTTGTTCGCATAAATTTTTCATTTCTTTAAGATTATGTTTGGATACTCAGGTTAATGAGGATAAACTGAAAGTTTAACCTGATTAACATTAATGATTTTACATGTGTCAAATTATTTTACATACATGGCACCCTAGTTTATCGAATAAAAAAATTTTGTGTAGGTATTGATAAAAATAATGAAAAAACAAAAATGCGAATTTTGTCATGAAATTTGGTATGAGTGATTAGAATAACATTTGGAACAACTTTTGCAAATAACTTTTTCGATATCTCTAACGCGAAGTAATACAACATGTAATAAAAATTATTCTGTAGTCAAAAATTATTTATTGTTTACAAACAACTGCTACAAAATTTAAACCTAGTTAAACTTTTAAACGTATATACTATATTTAAAGAAAAAATACGTATCACAAAGATAATAATACCTGTACCACATGATCAATATTATTACTGAATCCAAATATTTCTATATTATTTTTAAATCCCGCTATTAACTACGTGTCTAAATGGATCATAGTTCTCTTCTAATCCGACCAGTTTCCAACTAACATCCCACATCTTTGCTGCCATTTCGTCGTTCAACGCAACCTTCGAAGGCTGAACAGGTTTGCATTCACTGTAATATAATCCGCTCTGGTCAGCGCATTTTTCGTCGACTGAACAATGAATCTGGGTCTGGGCACCTTGCTCTGGGGTCTTGAAGAAGATTCCTCCAACGACGTCGCTCAAAATGAATCGAGCTCCTGGAAACATCGATTCGTTCATGCTTCTAGTTAATTCTGTTTTGATTACACCAGGATGGAGGGCATAAACATTTACTCCGTCGATACCGTGATCTAAAAGACGTAAAAATTTAATTATTTTTTCATAACCTTTCGAAAAACAGAAATGAAAACTTCTTATTATAAAATAATTATTAAAAAAATATAATAATAATAATAATAAAATTATTGAAAAAAAAAATTTTGCTATAAAATGTTTAAACATATTATTATTTTAAACTGAAACTTTTGACATAAATCCTTATTTTTATACCAAAACTTAAATGTTTTTCAAGTATTCGTTCTGAATCGAGTTACTTTATATTTTATTTTTTATTTTTTTTACTAACAAAACAAAAGCTAAGTTGAAGATATTCTTCTTCTTCTTCTACGGCACTACAGCCCAAAATGAGCCTTGGCCTCCTTTATTTTTTGCCTCCACCCTTGTCTGTCTGTGGCTGCTCTTCTCCATACACGGACTGCTAAAAGTGCTTGTGCGTCGCTGCTTACTGTGTCTTCCCAGCGCTTTCTTGGCTTTCCAACTGGTCTCTTTCCCTGCATTCTGGCGTTCAGTGCTCGTTTTGGTAGCCTATCCTCTCCCATTCGTATCACATGTCCGGCCCATTGCAATCTTTGTATTCTAATGAAGTCTGACAGGGGTGTTTCCTTATACAGTTGATAGAGCTCGTTGTTATATCGAATTCTGAAGATTCCGTTTTCCCTCACAGGTCCTAGTATTCTCCTCAGTACTCAGTTTCTTTCGAATGTGTCGAGTTTGTTTTTGGATGTTTCTTTCAGGACCCATGCTTCGCTGCCATAACATGCTATTGGCCGAATTAAAGTTTTATAGATAAGTTGAAGATATTACTACTAAGGAAATCCATAGTTTTCACTATATTCTTTTTTCAACTGTTCTTTATCTCTAATACATAATATTTATTATACCTCTGAGTCTTCGATGTAGCTCTCTGGTGAAGAAAATATTTGCCAATTTGCTATATATGTAAGCCTGGTTAGTATTAAATTTTCTTTTTTCAAAGTTCAAATCATCGAAATCTGGTCCACTACATGTCACTAAAATAAAAACAAAAAATTATATTTTTGGTGACCCAGGACAAATTGACAAATGTATTAATTGAGGAGCTCGGTAGTTAACAATGGTAATGGACAAATTTTGATTGTTCCCGAAATATTACGTAAAAGATGGCAAGGGACATCTCAACGCAGAAAACTTGACTTATTTTATCCTGCGAATAATAGATGGCGCCAGATTAATTTATTAAAATTTGGTAAGAGATATGCATAAGTATGACAATAATGTTATGTGTCCATGATGGCGGAAGACAAAGCAGGTTGTTCAAATCTAAATGGCTTTTTTGATGTCAATAGTGACAATTCGCTAGCTCGATTAACTTTCTACAATATTCTTAGAATAATTATTTGCAAGTAAAAAATTGTAAAGGATGTACTTAACATTGTTTACATCCACATTCACTTTGCATAAAAACTTTATTTATTTTTTAACTTTTATTTATGTTTTAGAAAACTTTTGAAAGAACATGGACTTCAAGAAATTTCTCCTCACACATACCCAGAGTCCAGTGCTGAAGAAGAAGGGGGAAAAGAAAATAGAGGAGAATTAAATGAACACAGTAAACAAGAAAAAGAAGATTCTGTTTCAAAAACAAAATCTAGAAAAGGGAAATGAAGTTTAAGTAAGCAATTAAAAACGAAAGAGCTCAGAAATCGCGGAAAAGAATATAAACAATACAAAGGAAAGGAAAATATTGTTTTACTAAAAACACAAGGTCCACCGTGTAGTTGCCCCAATAAATGTTATGAGTTATTTACATCTCGTGAGGAACTGCAGACAATTTTAGTTAATTTTTGGGGCTTGAATAGTTTTGATAAATAAAATGCTTATTTACAAGATTGTATGAGATTTAAAAATGTAACTAGGAAGATAACTAAAACACTTAAGGTATGCAAAATAGCTTTCCTAAGTATTCATGGCTTACAGAAAAATTGAGGTCTAGTTGAAAATCTAGTAAAGCAACTAAATCAAATACTCCAAAATCAGATCTAAGAGGTCGACATTCAAATCATCCTAAAAAATATTCCAATTCTGCTATAGATTTTCTGAAATCTTTCATAGAAAGCTTACCTAAGTACAAAAACTATTACAACCGTGCTGACAGCTCTAGACAATAATATATGAGTATGGAATATTCTAATCAGACTTGTTATGAGAAATATGTAGGAGAAAGCATTTTGAAAAAGAAAACTCCAGTTTCTGCAGATAAATTCAGAAGACTATTTACAATACAAAAGAAGAATACAATATAAATTTCAAAACTCCAAAAATGGATACATGTCAAGCGTGCGATAAGTTTTCAGTAGCTTTAGAAAATGCTAAGTTACACAATGATGAAACTGAGATTAAAAAAATAAAACTGAAGAAGAATTACATCATAGAAAAGCTGAAGCAGGTCAACAGGCAGTCAGAGACGCTGCAGAGAAAGCAAACTTAAACCCAGATGTGCATGCAATAAGTTTTGATCTACAGCAAACCCTTCCCACACCAAAGCTTACCACTGGTCCCATATTCTATAAAAAAAACTGTGGTGTTGGAATTTAAGCACACATTCCGTTATAAATGGTCAGGGTCACTTTTTTATGTGGGGTGAATCCAGTGCTAAAAGAGGGTCAGACGAAATGGCTAGCTGTCTCAAAATGTACTTTGAGAAAAATAATATTCGTGGCAGAAAACTAATAGCTATTTCAGACAATTGCTGGGGACAAAATAAAAACTGGACCATCATTGGTCTTTGGCTTTATCTTTTACAAAATGACTATTTTAAAGAAATAGTTTATATATTAAAATATTGATATTGATAAATATTTTAAAAAATATAAAAACTGTGAAATGGTCTATTCGCCCAATCACTGGGAAGATATTTTAAAGAAGTGTCAGAAAGAAAAACCTTTTCTAGTAACTAGGCTCCAGCAAGAGGATATATACGATTGTTCAGTACTGAAAAGCTATTTTAATCAACCGGTAGGTATTTTATAAAGTAGTATGAAATTCTGCCTATCTTCAGAAGTATCCAAAAATATACAATAGTCAGAATCATACAATGGTATATAAATTTAAAATAAACTTCTAGTACCTACCAAATTATGTTAAGTCAACACCACTTAACATGTTACGTTAAACTTTTTCAAATATTTTAAGTAAATAATGTTAATTAATGTTTAGTTGTAGTACATATTTTTATATTTTCCTTAATAAACATTGCAAAAAAATATTTAGTATTTTATATTTTGCCTACTGATTAACAACATAATCAGTTAATTTTAGCATGATTCATAGTTTTATACTTTTTAATAAAAAATATAAGAAAATTTTTTTCAAAATTCAACACTTCAAAACTCAAATCTTCTTTATTGTCCCTTACTGCCCCTCAATTGATCATCGACAAAATGTCACTACAGACTGATATAATTTGCGATATCTTATGAATTTATTGGGAGAAGGTGTACTAAACCTAAAATTTTAAATTTTAGCTTCAATGTAAATTTTGTAATAATTTAGTCTCTAATATTATTTACAAAGAAATAGAAATTTTAAATACAATAAAAACAAAAAAATTAGAATATCTCGGACATATTACACGTGGAGAGAAATACACCTTGCTCCAACTGATTATGCAGGGAAAGATTATGCACTGAGAGAGTGGTACGGATGTACATCAAATGAACTTTTTAGAGCAGCCGTCTCAAAAGTCCGAATAGCTATGATGATTGTCGACCTCCGCCGCGGAGATGGCACTTGAAGAAGAAGAAGAATGTTATTTAGTAGTTTCTACAAATACCATGTAATCAATATACACTTAGCACCAAGGAATGACATGTGTCCTTGTAATTTATTTTGCTGAAAATTCATAAGCAACTAGAACCAAAAAATAAAGAACTTTTATCAGATAAAAGGCATATATCGAGCACAGTTTAATTTAATCTTGCCCAAGTACTTTCGATCCCTAGATCATCTTCAGGGGCATTTCGTCAATTGTGGCCTATCTGACAAGAACAAAATGTCATAAACATATAATTGTACATTACACTACACTACAAAAGGACAAACAAACACTTTAAAATTATTAAGGAAAAGCTACATTGCGTGTCGAAGCCGGAGACAGAATGAAAAGATAAAGAGTTTTAAGATACAAACTTACTTTGATGCAATAAAGAAGAAACATTAACAATCCTAGCACCTGGTCCACTTTGTATAATCTTAGGTAATAGCAGTATCGTCAGCAAATAGTGACCGAGATGATTGGTACCAAAAGTAAGTTCGAAGCCATCGACTGTTTTGCTAAAGGGAACTGCCATTACTCCTGCATTGTTCACAAGAAGGTTTATGTTATGCTCGGCTTTGTTCAGTTCTTCAGCACATGCTCTTACGGACTGTAGACTTGAAAGATCAAGTTTAATGGATTTTAGCTGCCCCAAATTTTCTTGACCTTGACAATCTTGTTTTATTTCCTGTATAGCTTCATTTGCTTTGTCTAAGTTTCTGCATGCGATGATTACGGTTGCTCCTGCAAAATACAAAAGTATTTACAAAAAGTTACCTACTTGACGAGTATTACAGCAATTTGCTAATAAAATTCAAAAGATAGGAAAGCAATGGGACTCAACAGATTTATCACAAAAATCTTAAAATTAATTGATATTGGCAACCACATATACGTATAAGCTGGGGAAAAATTAAATCTAATATCTTAGTCTCGGTCAAGGAAGTTATTGGTGAACTTCCTTGAAAGAAAAGGAAGAAATACTAGAGAAAAGAAACCCCGAAAAATTTTGGTCTTTCAAGTATGAAGGTTGGATCGAAGTACTAGCAAATCGTCATTCGAAAAACGTTTTATGTGCTTAAAATGTCAATAATTCGCTTTGGAATGTGGATGGATTACAACGAAGAAGAAAATGTTTAACATGGATTATGACATGGCTACATGTAGCGTACAAGGTATCAGAAATAAACCAAAAAAAGTGTTATGGAAACTTGAAAAAGTGGATAACTAAAAGCAAATGTACAGCAGAATATAGCTGAACACATTCACAATAAATTAATAAAATACGTAAAAAGCTCTCAAAAAGTTGACGAGAAAATTATCATTATATAGCTGACGATAATAATTAGCCATATCAGATAACAGATCAACATGCTTAATCACTAAATACTTAAGTACTTGCCAACCAAACTATTGGCCCAGCGATTCAAGAAAACTGTCTGATCTACTACACTTTTGGATCATAGAAGGAATCAGTAAAAATTCTTTTCAGATTGAGTCTTCTTTAGATTTTTTCTGGGATTCACTGTCCAATGAAATTATTGAAAAAGCACTTTAAACTACTCTATATAACCATACTAACCATTCCAAATTAGGGAACACTTAGATGCACAAATCAATCTTCAAATTTCATTCACAACGCCACAAGAAATAGAAGATGCAACAAAAGAATTGTCACAAATCACAACCACTGGTTCAATATATAATAAATCAGTGCAAATCCTGGCCTATGCTGATGATATCAATATTGTTGGGATAACGAAAAACGCTGTACGAGAGGCGTATGTAACATTAAAAGAATCAGCTAAAAAATGGGGTTAATAATAAACACCAACAGAATGAAGTGTATAAAAATTAGCAGGTAACCACAAATACTACGACGCGCGACGGCTTGTTATAGAAAACTACGTCGTCGAAGCAGTAAACGAATTTGTATACCTTAACACTGAAAATAATACTACCGCAGAGATAAACCGCAGAATTTGCACGGCCAACAGATGCTACTTTGGGCTCAATCTCCTCCTTAAATCCACAACTACGAGTATATCGAGAAATACAAAAATAAAACTTTACAAAACAATAATACACCCAGTCCTAGCATATGGTTCAGAGTATTGGACTCTAACAAAAAATAATGAAAACATGTTAGGATGTTTCGAAATAAAAGTACTAAGGCGAATCTATGGAGCAGTGAATGACAGTGGAGTGTGGAGAAGACGATACAACTTCGAATTTTACAGAATATGCAAGCAACCTGATATCGTAACATATTAAGATCGGATATTTGAGGTGGAAGGGCCATGTAAGAACAAGGTTCCTTGTTCTGAGAAATATAGGAATAACTACAAAGTTACTAAATAATATCAAAAACAAATATTTAAAATTACCCAAGTTCTCTTGCAGCCTCTGAAGATAGAGACTACTCACTTTGAAAGGCAACAGAAAAGCTGAAAAAACTACAACAGAAGCCACAGCCTTTGCTGAACCAGATGCCAACGACAATTATAGCGAGATTCATAACTTCTTAGAAGTTCTGCTTCAACTGGACATACCGATTAAAAACTTCACGCTTACTGAAATGAGAAATACAATTATAAAAAATATAAAACCAAAAAAAACCCCCAGGGTTTGATCTGATAACAGACAAGTTATTGCAAGAATGTACAATAGAAGGGTACAATTATCTACAGCTCATTTTCAACGCCATCATCAGAACAGGCTACTTTCCGAGTCAATGAAAAATTTCACAGATTATCCTGACACAAAAACCTGGAAAAAACAAGAAGACCTCAAATACTATAAACCTAGCTTTGCTGCCGGTTCTATCAATAGTATTCGAAAAGTTTTTATTGATAAGATTAATTCCAATCTTAGAAAAAACTAAACTAGAAAACTCTAAAAAGAAACTTGAAAGATGTAGAAATGTGACAGTCGCTATTTATACGTATTTTGCTGATCACCACAACGTGTTTGATAGTAATTAAATTACATAATATGAAACTAATAAAAATATTGGAGAATAAAAATATCAGAACAACAGAAAAAGAAACTTTTCTGGAACCACTACACCACAGAACAGCTATTGGTGCAGATGGTGAATTTTCGGAAGAAATATTTCTAGATTTTTTAGGATTTAAAGCAGGATCTCCAAATTTAACAATGTAGGAAAATTGAACAAAAAAACTTTGTAGCAGAACAGAGAAAGTTTTGCAGAAACAGGAACTTGTTAAATTTTTATTGTTAGAGTTTAAAGTTGTTGTTTACTATTTAATTAGCGAATTAATGTTTGCTCGTATACCACTTTTAATAACATATAAAAATCGTTTCATACCAATTTAGGGAAATTCTTAAATGTTAATTTTATTATTATTATGGAAAAAAAAAGGAATAAATCATGCCAAACTGAGCTAATTGTGCATAAATATGTATGAAGAAGTTAAGGAGGGACACAATTTCACCTTGTCCCTTTCACTTTGATTCAGTTTATACATATGAGACATTTATACAAATGTTTTAACAATTTTAATACATAAATTTATTTACCTCGTTTATAAAAGTCTTTGGCCGTTATTTTTCCGATTCCTGTATTAGCTCCTGTTATCACGGCCGTTTTTCCATCCAATCTCGCTTTTGAAGTACAGGGCACAGCAAGTAACGATCCCATTTTTCGTTTGTAAAACAAAATGATATTGTTGTGTTTACTTCAGACTAATTCTACATTCAATCGAACCGGCTGATGTTTATTTTGACCTTCATTTTCTATTGATTCAATAATTATGTAATTAACTATATTGATCTTACAAACAAAAACTTCTAGGAGTAATTCCATTAAATTATATATATTTTTAAAACAACAAACGATGTGTAGATGATTTTACAAGAATTTTTAATTCTGCACTGGCTTGGTCACTGGAGAGGCTTGGCTTTTCATCTTTTCTTTATTTATATAACAATAATAAATGAGAGGTTAAAAAATAAATTTATAATAAAGCCCAAACGAGTCAATGTACAAAGGAAACTTTAAAATCTTATATACTAAAACGCTAAGTCCTTTTCTTGTCCACCACTTTACTCAAAAACCATATTAGATAATTAAAATATTTTTTCGGAATATTATTAGTATTACGTATGAGATTGTCAAGATATACTTTTGGTACAAAAATTCACTTCCGGTTTTGAGATGACCGGAAGTTAAAATTTACTTTAATCTTAAATACTAAAACGCTAAGCCCTTTTCTTGTCCACCACTTTACTCAAAAACCATATTAGATAATTAAAATATTTTTTCGGAATATTATTAGTATTACGTATGAGATTGTCAAGATATACTTTTGGTACAAAAATTCACTTTCGGTTTTGAGATGACCGGAAGTTAAAATTTACTTTAAGTTTTAGATCCCACAATGTATATATGGATCGAAAGGTCTCGTCGAGGCGAATCTAAATATGTACTTCCGGTTGCGATCCGACACCGAAAGTGACCCGAAACGCGCATAAAACGTCAAGATAGAGCAAATCTGACACCCGATTCGTGATCAGCATGCAAAATTAACTGATAAATGATATCCATGTCGACATTTGATGAACTAAAAATTGCATTCCGGTTTTGAGGTCGACTTCCGGTTTCGTTTTTGTTAGTCAAATCAATAGAGAATTCAACGTAGAGTTCAAAAATGTAAGTTCACGAAATTATCATTTATAGTTTTTGAGTTATTGATAAAAATATTTTTACTTCGGGTCATTGTATATATTGTATATTTTTCTCGCAAATTAAAAATTTCATTTAAAAAACTCGATGTCGAGTTCGTCCGCTAGTGTATCCTAAAATTGTAAGTTCTCCACGGAAGCTCCGGTTAAAACTATTATAGTTATATGTGTGCGTGTGTGTGTGTGTTAGAGAGAGAGAGAGAAAGAGAGAGAGAGAGAGAGAGAGAGAGAGAGAGAGAGAGAGAGAATATGGCTTGGAAGCAGTACGTTAGCCACAGATTTTTATTTGTTATATATATATATATATATATATATATATATATATATATATATATATATATATATATATACGAAGTAACAAGAAGTCCAGAGACCTCTCTCTGGTAGTAAATTAGGTGAACCGCAAATTCAAAGCCTCTTACTAGAGACTTTTAACGACGCTAGAAGTATCCTTTTACTTCAACATACATCTACGATTCACCTTTGAAAATTGCTATCTTTTTCGCTCTTTACGTAGAGAAAGACGTTTAAATGAAAGTAAAAGATTGCATTTCATTTCAATAGGCAATCTTTTGCTTTCATTTAAACGTCTTTCTCTACGTAAAGAGCGAAAAAGATAGTAATTTTCAAAGGTGAATCGTAGATGCATGTTGAAGTAAAAGGATACTTCTAGCGTCGTTAAAAGTCTCTAGTAAGAGGCTTCGAATTTGCGGTTCACCTAATTTACTATCAGAGAGAGGTCTCTGGACTTCTTGTTACTTCGTATAGATGTCGCTGCTGGCGTACCTGGCTGTTATTTTGGTTATAATGACCAAATACTAGACTGCATTTCATTTCAGTTGAATTTCCACAAGTGTTCCTGATGATGAGTTGAATAACTCGAAACACGTGTAGAGCAATGGTGGAGTTCCTATTGAAATGAAATGCAATCTTTTACTTTCATATATATATATATATATATATATATATATATATATATATATATATATATATATATATATATATATATATATATATATATATATATATATATATATAATTAAAATATCATGCTAAAAAAGTAACAAATAAAAATCTGTGGCTAACGTACTGCTTCCAAGCCATATTCTGGATGGAATAATCCAAAAAAAGTTGAGAAGCGCACTTGTTTAATAAAAATTTTGAGTCAATGTAAAACATAGAAATCAGTAGCATTAATTACTGCTTGCCACCTCCTTGGCATGCTTAAAATTAAATTATCAATTTCGTTTTGTGGCAATAAGATCCACTCCTGTTTAAGAATATTTTGAAGACCGTGTCTTGTATAAACATTGTGAAGATAAGGAGTAATCTGTCTCTGAAGCATATACAATACATGATCGATGGGATTAAGATCTGGCGATTGTCCTGGTCATGGTAAAAGTAGAATATCCTCATTATGAAACCAATCTCTTACTGTTGCTGCAATATGTCTTGCATTATCCTGCGCGTAACGCAAATCAGGACCTGTAATAGTGGAAAATGGAAGGAAAACAGGTTCTAAGATACGATCAATATATTGAGATTGATTCAAAGTGGCTTCTACAACAACGTGAACAGTTCGATAATAAAAAATTATTCCAGCCAATATCATAACGTATAAACCACTATATGAACGGACACCATGTATATGCCCTAAGTCTCTTTTGCCGACAAGGTCCTCTTAAAACTCTCACTGTTCTTTAATTAAAGAAGAGACAAAACCTAGCTTCATCTGTGAGTAACACAAAACTTTATTCTTGTAAGAACCAGTGCACATGTTCTTGTACCCACCTTAATCTGAGTCCACAATTTCCTTAACGAAATATGGGAACCCTCAATGGAAGGCTAGCTGGTCAGTTTTAAGTAAATTATTTCTCAAAATTTGGTCACATATGGTCATGTTATGGGTATTTTCTAAGGCCCCATAGAGTTCACGTACAGTTATATGCAAAGCACATTTCGACGAGGTAATTCTACCAAATACCATACAAGTCGAGTAGTTTCATGTTGATGACCCTCATGTCTTTCAGCGACATTACCAAAGTGTTCATATCGACTTCACAATCGCGAAGTCATGCTTCAAAACAAACCAAAATGAGATGCAACATCAACTTGTGAAATGTCTACCTGAATCATACTCGCAGCACTTACCATTTGAACAGGTATTACATACCTAATACCTCTCATTTGTCGCTCCCATTTGATTTAAAAACTGTACAATACAAGACATTATCACTTAATTTATATTTATTTCTAACTGTTTATAAATTTGGTAAACACATACAATATGCAGTTGACGATCATTAAGGTGCGTCTTATTTTTAAGTGTTATAACTGTTATACATATTCGCATCATTAAATCGTTGTTTTATAATACACCATTAAGTTGCCTGATTTTTTATATAATGCTTTTGTGACCTTGTGATTTAATGAAATCATCTTTAAACGTATGTAATTGCTAAAACTAAAAAAAAAATGAAACGAAGATGACTCGGCGTATGAACCGGTAGTATAATGGTACCGGCGTATAATGCATTATCTATTTAAAAAAAAATACAAAGATCATCGGTCAATTCTTAATCGGTGGATTCGGAATTATGTTAGAAAATTATAAACTGGGACCTTTGAAAATGGTCAAAAATAGAAAAAAAAAAAAGAGTAACAGAGAAATACCCACTTGAAAAAGAAGAAAATATAACAAAAATTAAAAATAAATATTTATTTTCGAAAGGAGTTTTTATGGACAAAAATCGTTTTATCACGATTTTCGTTAAAGCTACAAATACTACGGAAAAAATTTTTAATGACAAAGTTGTTGGAAATAAAAAGAAATCTTCAAATAAGTTGAGTTTTTTGCTTTTTATTTTTTCTTCCACAAAAATTTTTTTTACGATACCTATTTGGTAAAAACTAGTCAAATAAAATAAAAAAAAATTTAAATTAAAATGAAAACATTTATTGCCGTAATAGTATACATTGCTTAGATATTTACAAAATATATTAATCCTCTATTTTTCTTTTGCCAATGTTCCGCTTCTACACCGTTTTCTTTGTGAGACCGCATCCTCTTCAGATATCTTATTGTCTGTGTTTCTGGACACGGAAGCGCCTTTATCTGTATATACTTTTTCAGAATCGTGCCTCTTCTTTGCTTGGTTGTATTCAGTAACCACCTGGCTAGACCCTCATTAGATGGTTAATTGGTCTGTAATTTTTTCGGTACATCCTCTGTATTCGATTTCTATTGACAATGTCTCTTATCTTAAGGAATCTTCTTGTGGCCTGGATGAAGAAGTAGGAAGTTCTCCATCATGGTTTATTTCTGCGCATCCCCATGAAGTCTCCTGCTAATACCACAGTTTCTGCGAAATCTATCATCTCTTCGATTTCTTTTAGAGCTAGATTGTGGCCGCCTCTCCTCCTATAAATAGAAAAAATATTGATATCAATTATTTTAATACTTACATTTTCAATCCTTATTGTATTTATTATAAAAAAAACAGAAGCATATATATCACAGAAAGTGATGGAGTCTAAGGAAGCTGGGCAAAAATTAAGTCTAATATCTTAGCCTCAGCCAAGGAAGTTCTTGGTGAAATTAATATGAATAAAAATAAATCGTTCCTAAGGTGAAGAACTCCATGGTTTTGTACAGAAGTGAAGGAAAAGCAAACAATCTTATAAAGAGTAACAAGAAGAAGAAGAAGAAGAATAAGAATAACAAGAAGAAGAAGAGGAGTATTTATTACTACTTGATTCCATTCTAGGCTCTACTAAATGAAACAAGAGTGTCTCTAATAGTTTGAGTTTCAAGGTTTCGATGTATAACATGGTTGGGCACATATCAAGGTACTTTGGATATTTTGGTAACCAGGGTCTTAGAACTTTGGATAGGTAAAGTTGAATTATCAATAAGTTAGAATCAGATGCTGTGACCCAGACCTGTATACCGGAAGTCCAGACTAATTTTAGAATACACTTGTAAAGTAATAATTATTTTTTAAAACTTAATTTTAATTTTTAATTCATAAACTAATACATTTTTCTCTGTTAGTCCAACTTGTAATCACTTTAAGCAGACGTGTTTTTTTAATTTAGTCCATTATCAAAGCGATTCTTAAGTAGTTCACATCAGTTTTGATAGGTATGATTATATTCTGTATAATCACAGATGGCATGCTTCCCCTTCGTAGATAAATTTGTAAATTTTATCAGGAACTGATAAACACTAAACTGATAACACTATCAGGAACAGGTATTTCTATCAGGAACTGAACTAAAAGCCAATATTACACTCTCGTCTGCATAAATAGCAACTGTATAAGTTGCTTTTTTGGGAAGATCTGTAGTATAAAGTAAGTATAAAGATGGTTCCGGTATACTACCCTGAAGTACTCCCGATAGAAAAAGGGTTATGTTTGATGTGTTTGATAGAGCCCGATTGTATTTGACCTGAAAGTATCGATCGGTGAGATAGATCCAAGTGTATGTATGCAGAGAGTGAGTAAAATGAGTCTTAATTTGAGATAGCAAATTAATATGCCAGACTTTATTAAGTGCTTAGTACTTGTGACATATCTGACTCTTGCTGTTCAGTTGCACCGCTTACTCTTTGGTAATGCTATGCAATTGCTATATTGTTACTCGTTTTGCCTGAAACCAAACTGATAATTAGGTATCCAACATTGTCTGTCGATTATAACATTCATTATTTTAAGTATATTTCCAAATATTTTAGATATAATGTTTAATATAAATAATTAATATAAATAAATGTTTTTAATATAAATTAAAATTCATTATCTCTATAAGGCTTTGAGTATTAGAATAATATAAACCATTTTCCTTTGAAACGGAAATAACTTAAGAATAACATTAAATATGTACAAAATAGGTGAAATCCTTTTTCAAGTACATTTTTACAAGATTTTTTCTGATATTAAATAAAATCCTAGAGCTTTTTTAATATTGAGATTTTTTAGTAAATATAGATTTCTAGTACGGAAGGTAACATCTATTAAAGTGAACCTATGTTTTTGTGAATGAATTTTTTTTCTTCAATTGAGACAATTCAGGAGTAAGGTTTAAAGACTTGGTTGAGATGGTTTGCAAATATTTGTGCTTTATATTTATGACTTTTTACCCAATCACCTACTACTCTTCTAATGAAACAATCAGTTTTGATCTGATGTTTAAGTTATCTCAACCCAAATAAGTATTATATCATAGTTTATATTATTTAGTACTAATGTACTTTTGATTAAGCTTTCTATTATACAAAAATTTAAGTAATTATTCTCATCAAATGGTAATTAGTAGTCAAAGATTTTGTTAGAATTGCATCATAGATTTGTAGTATTATTTTAATATTCTGTTTACGTTTGTAGAAAGTGTATAATACTACAATCATTTATACCAGTATTCTAAAGTCCATGTCATTATTCGCCTATATGATTATAAATTATAATTAACTTGATTTAAGTATCTAACAAACAAATGTTATAAATAACCTGCTTGTTTAGTTTTTTTATAGAATATAATGTATTATACCAAAACAAACGAAATCAAACCTAACCAGAATTTAAATATTTTAGATGGGTACTTTCGTGACCTTCACAAAATGTCATTTATTACTTACAATTTTCATTGTAAATAAAGTTTATTCCCGATATATTCTTCTTCTTCTTGATGTGCCTATCCGTTACGAATGTTCTCGATCATGATGGCAATATTTATCTTATCTGCAGCAGGGGGGAAAAGCTGCACTTTGAACCAGATTCTGAGGTTCTTTAACCAAGATGTTCTTCTTCTTCCTGTACCTCGTTTTCCAAATATTTTTCCTTGCAGTATGGCTTGAAGGAGGGCATATCTGGATTCATTTCGCATAATATGTCCGAAGAACTGTAACTTTCGAGATTTAATGATGGTCAGTACTTCTCGATTCTTATTCATTCTTCTGAGGACCTCGTCATCCTTTGTGACTCGGTCAGTCCAAGAATGCTTTTCTCCCGATATATAACAAAAGATAAATACATTGGTCCTTTTTTATCGAAATTCATACGCGTTATATTTGTTATTTGGCAATTAATTGCACAAATTTCAATACAAGTCTTTTAAGATGCTTTTATGACACGTCTCTGATAAAGGGTAAGTAATAATAAAGAATTCGCATAAATTGTGCTGACCACATATTAGTTTGCTAAAACGTGTCGTGAATTCGTCTGTTGTTACAGTTGGCTCATTAAAAAAGACCGCATATTATCCATTAAAATGTAGTGAGAGCTATCAAAATGTTCTGAACCGATATTATTTTGATTTTCTTATTAGTAAACAGCGTATTCGATTTACACCTCGTACAATTCGAATATCGTATTATAAGACTTTCTGTCCCAGCTTTTTAATAGTCGTCAGATTGTCCTAAAAATCCCCGGGAAGAATTTTAAAATTGAAACGTAAAAAGTCTTTTTTAACCTAGTTAATTAAATTAAAACTGGGTACCAGGAAAGAACGATGACTGTAAAAGATAAGCAAAGAAAACTGATAGTGGACGAATACCAAATATGTGAAAGATGGAAAGAATATTTCGAAAAGCTAATAAATGGCGAAATAACTACTATTTTTATTTATTATTAAAACACTTCTTAAGAGGTGTCTTTTATATCGCAGTTTGATCAGAAAAATCATTGAGCAGTTCTATTATGTCCTAAATTAATACTACTAAATCTTAAAACTATAGTTACGACTAATAATGTTTTACAGGGTCTTTCTTACTTGTGTGTCAATGCCAAAGAAAATTATAATGTTCTTAAATCTCAAATGTAGAGCGGCATTGTGGCGGAGAACTTAAAATCAACAAAGATCATTAACAACAGATTAGCAAATGCATTAGATGCTGCACAAGAGAGCAAGCTGACTTCAGAAGTGGATTCAGTACCTCATATCCATACGCTTTGAAACCTAATGAATAAAGCTAAACTAATACTGCTAGCATTAACCTTCAAAGAGTTCGAAAAGGCTTTAGGTATTTATGAAAAACACTACCATTTCCTACTACCAAAGGCGTTCAAAATATAAGACAAGAAGACGTGATGTCAAAAAAGCTCTTCACTGCAACTCTAGAAAATATATTCAGCAAAATAAAATATTAGACATACGTAGGCAAAAAGAAAGAACGACTATGTAAGGGCGGCTGCACCTTAATCTGTAGAATGCGCTGAGAATGATGATGATGATGATATAAAATATAAATACAGCCTTATTAAGGAGGAGAGGCTTTACGAAACCAACTTCATGAGCTAATAGTAGAAGTGTGGGATGTCGAAGAAATGGAAGAAGTACGTTGTAATTCCTATACACTAAAAGGGAGATAGAACTGAATGTTCTATCTGTTCTATCTAACTATACAAAGTGCTCGTCATACCAATTAAAAAACAATTAGAAATGTATGTAGAAAAAAATCTAGAAGAATACCAGGGAGAACCTGGAGGCACCAAATGCCAGAAAAAATAGTAAGATTGGTAAAAATGACAATTAGCAAAACCATTTATGCTGTGAAATGCAATGGTACAGTCAAATATGTTCGCCAATGAGACCCGTCGTCTACCTTGCTATTCAATATTATTCTAGAAATAATTGTAGGATAAATAGATCCGCAACTCTTTTCTACAAAAGAGCAGCTATGCTTAGCGTACGCTGATGATGTGGTTCTCATTGCAAGATATGGAAAAGAACTGGAAAGTGTAGCAAAAAGACTGATCCGGGAAAGGTCTAAAATGGGACTGAAAATTAATATTAATAAATCCAATTACAACACCAGGGGCTCCGTTAAATTAGAGGTGGAGGATGGATCAGTTGTAGAATTCGACGAGAAAGTGAATGAATATATGTACTTAAGTACCTTTATTGATCAGACATGTAAGGACAAAACTGAAATAAATCTGAGAGTGATGAAGATTGAAAACATGGGAAAGAAAGACACTTCGAAGAATTTTTGGTGGAAATATAATAGAGGGAGAAAGAAGAAGACGAACTAACTTAGAAGTATACCAATTATATGCTAACCTTAAAATAAATAAAAAGCTGAGAAATTGTAGACTAAAATGATTTGGACATCTAGAAAGAATGCAAGGTAATAGATAAGTCAATAATTATTGGTTGGTGGGTGCCTGAAGCCAAAAAAAGAGAAGAAGACCAAGAAAGAAATGGAGAGATGTAGTGATGAAAAATGTCAGAGAGATAGGAATCAGAATTTGGCAGCTGACAGATAAAAAGAGAAAACGATGGAAATTATCCATTCAGCAATAAAAGACCTGTTGATGCTATACATACATACATACATACAAATTACATCATTTAGAAAAAGAACTAGCCAAGCTGAAAATTGATATTCTCGTATTTAGCGAGATCAGATGGCCGAGTAGTGATGAATGCCCCACAAGCAATGGAATTCTATACTATACTGTAAGCGATAATAAGCAATCTCGTCTAAACGGAATCAGAATTTTGAATGGATAAAATTACCAACAGATCAATCATTGACTTAATTCCTCTAGTACCAGTCTATGCACCTACAGCTCAGCTTAACCTTCGAAATTTGAGGGCACTTCAAGAAGAACTCTTTTTATTTTATTTTTTTTTTCCTCTATTTGCTATTTCCCCAATCAAGACCAAAGCAGACTGTGTCTTTTTTAAGCCTTTTTTTATTCTTGAAAATAATTATATATTAATTATATATTATATATAAATATTGGAGTTGTTCTTCTTCTTCACGTGCCATATCAGAGTTATCCGACTTTGGAGATCACCATTGCAAACTCTTCTTGATCTTGTGCCACATAAAATATGTTGTTAATTCTATTTGATTATATTGTTAAATCTGTAAATAAAAAATAACCACACTTAAGATAAAGCAAAAATATTAAATTTAATCAAATAATCATCGATTTATTATGTTTTAAATATGAAACAAAATGTACAAAAAACCATATAAAAATATTAAGAGTACACTTACAACAAGTGAACGGAAGATAACATTGTAAAAAATATTAAATCATTAATTTTAAAATAAATCACTCTTTGAATCCAAACCAACGAGCTTTAAACTTAAATCCCACAATTCTTCCGCTAATTTTTCATTTCTTGCTAATTTTGATGTTTTGGTTGGTTTACACTCAGCGTAGTATAGTCCTGTCTCGTTACTGCACTTTTCATCTACTGAGCAGTATATTGAAGTTTGCGCACCTTGTACGGGAGTCTTGTAGAACATCGTGCCAACACTTGACCATACGAAATAAAGTCCAGAAAAATACGCATCGTCCAGATATCTTCCGGCTTCGGTTTTTACGGCTCCAGGATGAACCGAATATACTGTTATACCATTTAAATTGTTCTCTGAAAGAATTTTTTAAATAAAAAATTATCACTTATTTCTACTTAAAAATAATATAATTTTTATTCAATTTATTTAACTAAACTATTATCTTTAAACATAAAATATCGATTCTCCTTTAACATCGGTTATTTGCCGATTTTTTTATTGCCACTTGTTTACGTTGTGAATGTAATGTATGTATGTATGTATGTTATGTCTTTGTTGTAAAAGTAAAAAAGAAAAAACCAACTTTACCTTTAAGCTTTCGAGCCAATTCTTGGGTAAACAAAATGTTGCATACTTTGCTCTCGTTATAAGCTTTTATATTGCCATATTTCCTCTTTTCGTATTTCATATCGGATAGATCCAATTCCCATATGGCTAAAAAAGAAAATAATTTAACCATAAAATCTTTTGCTTTAGAGAAAATTTAAGAAAGCTCCTAGAAGGATCCTTTGGCAGATGACGAGATGAATTGTATTTAACATCACTAATAGGATTACAAGGACCAAAATGGAAGAACAAGACAAAATAATAGGACAATAGACGTTTTGGAGAAGCCGTGACAAACGATAATGATAATGGAGAAAGATTAATTGAGCTGGGTGAATTGAACAAGCTGAAAATTTATACATGTACAAATAACGAGAAACATCAGATCCATTATGGATTTGATAATTGTCAACAAAAGTGAGTATAAAGTCGAATATATTCGAATATAATCAAGGGAAACGCAAAGGGGATATCAAAAACTATAGAGCTATTTATTAAGTCTACTATTAATCATATACAAGATATTCACAAAGATCATTAACAACAGATTAGCAAATGCATTAGATGCTGCACAAGAGAGCAAGCTGACTTCAGAAGTGGATTCAGTACCTCATATCCATACGCTTTGAAACCTAATGAATAAAGCTAAACTAATACTGCTAGCATTAACCTTCAAAGAGTTCGAAAAGGCTTTAGGTATTTATGAAAAACACTACCATTTCCTACTACCAAAGGCGTTCAAAATATAAGACAAGAAGACGTGATGTCAAAAAAGCTCTTCACTGCAACTCTAGAAAATATATTCAGCAAAATAAAATATTAGACATACGTAGGCAAAAAGAAAGAACGACTATGTAAGGGCGGCTGCACCTTAATCTGTAGAATGCGCTGAGAATGATGATGATGATGATATAAAATATAAATACAGCCTTATTAAGATTGGCCAAGGACAATTCCATGGATTTATATAAGAAAAAATCGAAGAATTTTTTAAATAACGATAAAAAAATTAAATAAACCTACAATGCTAATGCAACTCAAAATCTGTGGCACAAACACAATAATTAATGACTCGAATAAAGTGGTTCCCGAAACGCATCTCCAAAATATTTATAATACCATCTTTTATAGTAATAAATGTAATAAAACAAACTTTAAATATTATTAAATAAAATGTAGTTTCTTTAATCTTTAAAATTTGATTTTAAAAAGAATTTCAAATGGGAATGTGAAATAGAATCTCTTGCAATTATTAATGGAAGGCAAACGTGGTGGAGGTACAATAGAAAACCTCGTATCTCAAAGAATTGCGTCATTCATAGGGATTTAGCACCAGATCACTATTTTAATAACAGAAATAGGCAAAATAAAAAATATGAAATAATAAGATGAATTGTTTAGTGTAGTTTCCGAATGACATCAAAAAGAGTACTGAGAGACTGTTACGAAAAAAAAGTATATAAAGAATCATTAATATTTAAACTATCTAATATTAAAATATGTGCAGAAATGTAATTAAAAGCCTATTTTCATTATAATGTAAAATATAACGATTTAATACGTTACTTACCACTATGTAAACTAGATGAAACTGTCACTATTCTTACTGGAGTACTTTTCTTAAGTAAAGGCATCAATAGTAAGGTAAGCAAAAAGTGTCCCAAATGATTAACCTGAAAAGTCGTCTCGTTGCCATCTTCGGTAAGTGCAAAAGGAACTGCAAACACGCCGGCATTATTTATCAATATATTGATTTCTTTTTCAGTTTCCAACAGGTTTGCGGCGCAATCTCTGACGGATTTCAAGCGAGAAAGATCCAATTCGATTGCTTTTAGTTGTCCCACATTCCGTTCCCATACGCATTGTGTCTTTATTTCTTTGATTGCTTCATTTGCTTTAGAAACACTTCTACATGCCAAGATTACTGTAGCACCTGTAAGTGAGACATTAGTTAAAAATCATCGAGAAGGAGGTTCCTAATTTAAGGAATGTCACGAAATGTTCAATTTTAACAAGGACTAAATTTGATGCAAACATTTTGGAATTTCTATTCCTACAATCTTTTGGTTCGTAATTTTTTTAGTATTTTTGTGTAGAAGTATATAAAGAAAAACAAATGTGATGATTCAAATCCTTACAAATATTAGTGATTACAAAGGTTAGTGATTTTCTGTCCAGAATTGAAAATTTTGTAACTATGAATGAAGTTTGTTGACATCATTGTCGTTACCATTTTAACTCAAGAGTAGACTTCATTTGTAAAATGTTTTAAAGTTTTGTTTTTTGTAATAAAGCAAATATTGAAAAATCAGAAAGATAAAATTTTTAAAGATATTCAATGAAATTGGCTTTAAATTGGTTTTGTCTTCAAGAAGACTTAAAATATTCTTTTTGTGTAAATTTTATTGTATTCATTTACGCTGATTGATAAGATAATGGCAAAATTTGATAATTGTTTTATTCTTCTTTAAATAAAATAAAGAATACCAATTTTTTGTACCTTTTTTCTCTATCCCGATAAAGGACAACTAGGAAATCTTTGGACCCACACAACATAGGTTAATATAAGGAGATTTTTCACCCTGAGAACAGTTAAGTTATGTTTTTTGATTTGCTCAATTAATCAAGTAAAAAAAATAATAACTTAATAATATATATATATATATATATATATATATATATATATATATATATATATATATATATATATATATATATATATATATATATATATATATATTGTAATAATATTAACTTTTCTTTCATTTTTTTTATTCTTGGCGCCAGAATTTATGTCTATTTGCCACTTTTTACTAATTAATTAGTTAAATTTTAAAATGTTTACACTGGTAGAGTTCGAATTAGAATCTCCTTCAGGTCAAAAAAGAGTCCTGGACCCTTAACCGTAGAATCTCAACTTTATATTAGTTTATAAATACAATATGTAAGAAGCTGATGATATCTTACCTCTTTGATATAAATCTCTGGCAGTTTCTTTTCCAATCCCGCAATTTGCTCCTGTAATAACCGCAGTTTTACCGTCTAATCTCACGTCAGAGTCACATTTTGTCGTAAATATCTGCCCCATTATGATAAAAAATAATAACTTCGAATTTAATCCTAATACACTACTTGTTCAACAAACAACGCTTGTAATAATTATCGACATACATTCAATAACAAATTATTCAATAAAATTAATACACTTCAGCTTATCTAAAACAACGACATTGATAACACTTTTCTGAATTAGGTACTGTTAAAGTACGTCTAACTAAATAGTTGTATAACATCGACTTTGTATTCCAAAGATTACAAATTTTTTCTTTGCCTACGATTAGTAAATAAAGTGCTCGTCATTCACGCGCTGCTGTATAAAAAATTTATTAAAATATTAGTACAGGTGAAAATGGTAAAAAATCTTTAACAAGAAGTAATTAAAATATTCTTAAAAAAAGGACGGGTAAAAAATACTGCTACAAAAAGTTGGTTAGTCGAGCAATTAAACCGTTCTCTGAGATTGCGTAGCCACGATATTCATTGCTTTAGAACGCTACGCTTTTCTAAAATCTTTCCTGCATGATATTCTGTAGAAGCTGGTATTTTGTTGCCCTCATCACGTGTCCAAGGTATTGTACCTTTTGGATCTTTTTTTTTTTCACCACGGAAAATCTTTCTACTATCAATAGTTACATAATCTCCGTTCTTCTGGGTATGTAGCTGAAGTAATTTAGGTATGCTGGGTCTTAATAGCCCGTCTTTTATATGAAGCTCTTCCAGAATTGACAGGTTGGTTCTATGTCCTGTCCAGGACACGCGTGGAATTAACCAACCTCTTCTTCCTTCCTTAATAAGAGCATTAACCAACATAAGCTTAGTATTCCCCGTTATTGTTTTAATTAAGTTAGCTTTTTAATTTTAGTCTACGTTTGATTTCTGAGGGACTATCGCCATTCGATTCGATCTGCGAATAATGAAATATTAGGCCGCGAATATAGGAATTGGATCGCATTTTTTTAATCCGCGAATAATGAAAACGCAAATGAAGGAAGCGCGAATAAGGAGTAAACTGTATCAACGTGTGTCTTCAAATGCTTTCTTTTCCGAGATAAGGAATGTTAAATTTTTCTTACAAAATAACAATTTATTTATTTCTCTGAAACCGGTTGAGATATCCAAATGAATTTAATGAAATAGTTACTGTGCATTTTTTAACATACAATTAAGTATTTTATATTCGTCATTGGCGCGCATACGGGTAACGATCTCAATTTTTTTAAAGAAAAAGAAATGGTGGGAATTGAATGTATTTCTTGTATTTTAACTTTGGGTCAGTCTTTATCATACAGATTCCTTATTAGGTTAACTAAGTGTTTAGGTAGGTACTTCTATTTCCATGATATACTCCAGGGGATCCTGTTTTATTAAATTAAAAGCCTTTGCGTAATCTACGAAACAGAGCAATATTGGTATACAGTAAGGTCTCTTTTTATGCGGATAATTTTTATGTCATTTTAAATTTGGGCGGTTTATCCAAAGATTTCTATTATTACCTATTATAATTAAATCTTAAGTATTCACATCTAGCTGTCAGTAAAGTGAGCCTTTGCAATTCGGGGATTCCATTGTTACATGATGTCAATATTACATCATTGCGTCATTATTTTAAAATAATTTTTTTCTTAGCGGTACTTCGTTGTATAATAAATTGTTAAAATTTTGCTGATTCCAAGTTGCAGTATAATAAACAGCACGGTATTGGGATTGAAAGATTTCAAGTGAGTGTCGTAAAGTTCTATTTTTCATTAGAAGAGGTTTTTGCCATCTCAATATCGTAAGTCTAATTTTTTTTATTTCTTTTTTTAAGATTTTATTTGGCCTAATGGAGAAAAAAAAAACATCAAAGACAATCAATTTCGTAGGAAACGAAGATTGCAATGTTAGATTGCTTAAGAAAAGGATACGGATCTACGGAAATTGGAAAACATTTTAATTTAGGCGAATCAACTATAAGAGCAATTAAGAAGAATGAAATTGCTATAAGAAAATATATAATGGAATTGTTGTATGATCTGTACTAATTTCTCTCCGTCTGCTTATTAATATTAATGTAATTTCTTCTTTTTTCTCTGTTGACTCTCGAAAGAGTATAGCGCCATCATGTCCGTGGTTCTCCATTGTTTTTTTTTTCTGGCCTTTAGTTGTCTTATAATGTAATTTATAACTCTAAATAATGTAGTTTAGAATAAAAATATTACTTTGAAATTTTCAGAAGTTTCAATATAATACGTTTTTAATAAATACAATGTTACATTATACAGCAAATCTTAATAACTAAAGAAATATACACAATTTTTATTTCACACTTAAATATTTCCTGTCAAATGCTACTACGATATATTTGTACCTACGAATGGGTTAAAATCTTCCTTTAGTCCAACATAACCCAGACTTAAAGCCCACAAATCTTTGGCTAGCTTTTCGTCGGACGCATTTTGAGCAGGTGCGGTTACTTTACATTCAGCGTAATAAAGGCCAGTTTCTGTAGCGCATTTTTCGTCTACTGCGCAGTAGATTGAAGTGGCTGCTCCTTGATCAGGGTTCTTCGCAAAAACTTTAAAGAGGTTTCGCCACATCCAGTAGACTCCGGGAAACACAGTCTCATCAAAATATCGACCTGCTTCTGTAGATACAGCACCGGGATGAGCTGCGTACACATTTATACCTTTGATGTTGTTTTCTAAAAATAAAAATAAGTAAAAACTGTTTGGCGAATTTGTACGATATGAATTTTTACAATAACGTGTATTCTAAACTGTGTTCTAAGCGAAGAACCTTAATACTAATATTCTACCACCAACGACCGGTTTCGCATACTATAATTTGCTATGCATCTTCAGGTCAACGGTACATAGTAAACTAAATGCTGAAAATATAATAACCCGTATTAGGGCACTGCCTGGTACAAAATATACAGCAATTATGCAGATATTATATGTGTGTGCTTTCATAGACTTGACGTGCGCCTACGACATAGTGTGGAAGGAGGGTCTTTTATTTAAAATATACCAGATGGTACCATGCCGTTTGTTTAACAGTTTGATAAACCAAATGCTAAGTGACAGACTTTTCCAAGTACACCTAAATGGGAAAAACAGTAAGTTCAGAAACCTGCAAAACGGCTTACCACAAGGGTCAGTTATGTCTCCTCTTCTTTTTAATATTTATACGTCAGATGTACCAACCACCACCTCGCGCCAATTTATTTATAGATGACATGGCTCTGGGTGCTCAAGAAGAAGACATAAAAATCGCCGAATCTATAGAAGCAGATCTAAACACTGTTAACAGATACTTTAAGAAATGGGGCCTACAACCAAACCATCGAAGACTGAAGTAACAGATTTCCATCTTAACAACCACAAGGCAAATTACAGACTAAACATAGAATGCGACGGAACCATTCTAAAACACAGTTCAAACCCAAAATACCTCGGTATAACTCTAGATCGTACCCTAACTTTTAAATTGCATTTGGAAAACACTTTAGCAAAAATAAAGACCCGCAATAACATTATTCAGAAATTAGCAAATACATCATGATGTCTAATGCAGAGGTCATCAGAACGAGCGCGCTGTCCTTAGTATATCCTACTGCAGAATATTGCGCTCCTGTCGGGCTAAACAGCCATCACACAAACGTCATAGGTACCCAGTTAAACCAAAAAATGAGGCACATAACGGGAACTATAAAGCCCACACCAACCCAATGGCTTCCAGTTTTAAGCAACATCGCTCCACCAGCAAGAAGACGACTAGCCGCACTCAATACCCTAGTTCAAAAATGCCAACAAAACCCAGCACTACCGATAAATACAGACATCGCTGAGCTAGACCAAAGAGAGTTACGACTGGAATCCAAACATCCAGTTACTAGAACTGCTACAAGATTGGCTGATTTCACTAATGAGGACCACTGGATGGGCGAATGGAATCCAGATATCAGAAATGCTAATCTCATAGAAAACCCAACAATTAAACCAGACGGCTTTTCTCTTCCTTGTCGTGAATGGTGCAACCTTGATAGAATACGAGTTGGTCATGGAGTTTGTAACAAGACTCTGAACCAGTGGGGTATAAATGCAAGTCCGGGATGTGACAAATGCACCGCTGTTGAACAAACAATTAACCATATCGTCTTCGAGTGCCCAGCCACCAAGTTCGCTGGCAGTCTTCAAGAAATCCACCAACTCACTCCCAAGGCAAGAGATTGGTTTCGAGGCTGTAACTTTCGACTTTAATAATTTTTATTTTTTATGTTTGTGTTTTCTTATTTATTATTGTTATTGTCATTATTTTTTTAATGTAAAACCGTAATGTGTAAAGTTCATACGAATATATATATATATATATATATATATATATATATATATATATATATATATATATATATATATATATATATATATATATATATATATATATATATATATATCAAAAATTTCCACCTGAGATGGGGTGGCAATTATCCCCAAATCGACATTTTCCAAAAAAATTGCGAAGTGAAAACCTTCGTTTCCTGGACTAACAGAAGATTTTATTGAAAAATAAAATGTTTTCCCGTATAAAACTTATTAAAAAATAAATTAAAATAGAATATGGTTGAATGCTCGAATATATGAACTTGACGAATAAAAGGCAGATATCTAGCACAGTTTTTTATTAAATCTTGCCCAAGTACTTTCGCTCTCAGAGCATCTTCAGGAGCATAACGTACCATCTAAACAATAATATGCTGGATAGCCAAATTTTGACGAAATGCCCCTGAAGATGCTCTGAGATCGAAAGTACTTGGGCAAGATTTATACTTATATATTAGATTAAAAGAACTGTACTCGATATCGACCTTTTATTTGTAAAGTTTAAAAGAAAATTCTTAAATATAGGGACATTTATGTTTCTAGTAAACGTACCTTCAAACTTTCGAACTAGTTCCTTTGTAAACAGAATATTCATCAATTTACTTTCACCATAAGCTCTTATAAAAGAATATTTTCTGTTGGTAAAGTTTACATCGTTCAAATTAAACTCACCCCAGAGCACTACGACAAAAACAATTATTCACTATAAAGGAAATGCCTTTAGGCATATAGTTACTTGCGTGAGAAACCGACGAGACATTTACTATCCTCGCTGGTGTGCTTTTCATTAGAAGTGGCATTAAAAGTAAAGTAAACAAAAAGTGGCCCAGGTGATTGGTTTGGAAGGTTAGCTCATAACCATCTTCCGTCTTTGTATATGGGACTCCGATGACACAGGCATTATTAACTAAAATATTCAAATGGTCTTCGGTCTTTAGTATTACTTCAGCACATTCTTTCACCGATTTTAAACTTGAAAGGTCTAAATGGATCGCTTTCAATTCGCCCACATTTGTGGAGTGTTGGCACTGTATTTTAATATCTTCTATAGCTTCATTTGCTTTCACCATGTTTCGACATGCCAATAAAACTCTAGCTCCTAAAAAGTATAAGCAATTAGTAACATAAAAACTGTCAAACTAAAAGATTAAAATAAAACTAATTCACAAAGATCCTCCTTGAAAGGCAGTAAGCTCGTAGATAGATGCAGTGTTACGTTTGGAACGTCTCGCAGTTACTTTCGATTAAAGTTCTTACGAAATATTCCGGGTTTGGAATAATACAAAATATATAATATACAGGATGTCCCTGAAAATATTGCGTTTCTTTAAGGTATGGATATAATACACAATTTGGAACAAAAAAGTACTCTAACACTTTTTTTAGACTTAACTGTTTGAAAAAAAATTACATTGTTTTTATATAGGTACATAAAATTTTCTCCTTGAAGCTCCTTTCTTTGCAATTTATTTCTTTGATTAACAAAGAAAAATGATTTAGTTAATTTTAAATCATAAATGCAAAACACATTGACCCACAGTTGTCTCGAATAAAAAACCTCTTGTAATGGAATACAAGTTAGAGGTAAATTCTGCATATAGTCTATGCATACACCTGCAATATCAGCTTCGTTTTTACAACGAGCTTCCACTGAAGTCAACTTATTATAAAATTTCTTGCTTTTTCTAATATGTACCATATGCTCAGCTGTAACACATCGTTTAGCTGTATCATTCAAAGATGGATTTTTCAGTTTAGTCGAATAATCTTCACACTTGCTACATACGTCTTTCTGTGGATGACCAAAGAAGTAGGTATAATTTTGATGGTAGTATTGCAGGTAAAAGTTATATTTCACAAGATGCTCAGGATATCGGTTTGTGTAATTCATAAGTTCAACATTTATACCAGCTTTTAAGTACCTGATCTGCCTATTAGCATAGGCATTAGCATGAGAAGTAAAATATAAAAGTCAGCTCTTTTAAAAATGACTGACAGTTCGTTTTGAAAAAGACATAACTCACGGACTGATAACCTTTTCATACTAAGCAAAATATTTCAACACACTCAACCGTCTACAATATTAGCTTCACTGATGCGTCTACACTGTAAGAACCCATTATCACCATAAACGATATTTTGAAAAAACGGGAATTATGTCCTTTTCGAAATAAGTGACATCTAGTTCAAACTAATTCATTAGTTATCCAACAATGCCGATATACAAGAATGGTATACTGTGTCAGTAAGTTCGATATTTCTAGGCTCTCCTTTAAATCTTAGTGCAGACATAATTTGATAAGCACTTAACTTAATTCAAATCGTATAATGTACTTAGATAAGATACATACCTCGCTCATAAAGATTTTTCGCAGTAGCTTTTCCAATTCCCGTATTAGCTCCAGTAACAAGAACAGTTTTTCCATTTAAGGTTACATCAGAATTACATGTTCCATATGACTGACCCATTGTGAATTAATGCATACAAAAATCCAAAACGTAGCGTAAAGACAAAAACATTCGCGAACAACTCTCTCAACCAAACACTTCAAACGTTTTTTGTTTACTGATGATGATATGATAAAATGTAATCAAGTTAATGGATGAGCTACTGCATGTAACGCGATAGTCTTAAAATAGACTCGATTCGAGTTAAAATTGTGGAAATAATTTTAGTAGTAGTACAAGTACATTCTGTTTCTTCAGTGCGCAGCTACACATGGCTACACAGTTGATACAAAATAAACATCCTATAATTATTTAATGTATATTTAAATTTAAATTCAGTGGTGGAAATTTTTTAAGTAAATATTATTTATTTGATCAATGGCGTTTCAATAACAAATTTCTGTTTACTTTTTTAAACTTAATAATAGAATAGACTAGAATAGAACTTATTTAGTCAATATACAAAAATAGTTTAGTTTTTGACAAGTCATCGGAATAGTGACAATTATTACATACCCACATTACAAAATGTATGTAAAATTTTTGCGAATTTAAATATTACAAACAGATATTTATTACTAATAATTTAAGAAACGACAAACACACCAAATAAAAACAAAAACGTGAAGTATCGTCATAATAGGCAACTACCCTGAACAAACTAGTACTATTGTGTAAAATCTGTACTTAGATACTCTGTTTTCACTGAGTGTGAAAGTGAAGCCTTTTTACTTCATCTGGCAAAAAGTTATACAAACCAACAGCAGTCGAATTTTTTATACTCTTTGTCATGTCAACCAAAAAGGTTGTACTCTAATAGTATCTTTAGATCTTGTATCGTAATCATAGAAGTTGGAGTTTATATTAAACTTAAACTTACCTTTGTTGGCATGAATTTCAATCAGCATCTTATAAATATAGAGTGAATTTAGTGGCATAATACCTAAATCCAGAAATAAAGGTTTACAGTCCTCCCCTATACTATACAAATATCCTCACTAATTTTTTTGTAATTTAAAAATTCTATCTGCGTGACAAGAATTAACCCAAACAGTTATTCCGTACCGTAAATGTCTATGGATTAGTGCAAAACAGCACATTCTACAGGTACTCTTAGTCTAAGTTGCGTATTAAAAATATACTTGTAGCAAGTCTAGAATTTAAGTGATCTGTATGAGCACTCTAATCCAAAGTATCGCCTAGAAAGATTCATAACAGTTTAACACTATTTCTTGAGATATACTTTCAATCAGAACTAAAAATCAAATTCTGATTTTTGTCTTCATTTAGCTTTATTAGCCCATTATGTAAAAACCAGTCTTTTGCTTTCTGAGTATCACTATTGATACGAACATGCATTCGGCGTGGTCCATGTAACAATTGCATCTCGAAAGCGACTAGAAGTTTACAGCGATGTATCGAGCGCGAGAGAGATCAACCCGTCAAATAGGCGAATTATAGGTGGGCTACTCCAGAATGTTCTAGTACATAGTGACTTTTATATATAAGCCTACCTTCTAGGAGTTTTAATTAGTTAATAAGATATTTTCGTTTAGTAAACTTATAAATAAATATATGTAAATTCGAACCGCTCATTTTATTTAAAAACGTTACAGTTGGTGTCCGGTGTGAGGATAATTGATTTATTTAAAAAATAAATTCAGCAGTGACTTTTGAAAAGTATTGTCCGTCGGGAACATCCGCGTAGTTCGGTAGTGATCTTTGTACGAAAGAACATTTAAAAAAGTACGTGTGTGCCTGACCAAAGATGCTGCTAGTAGAACTTTCAGTAAAACAGTTGCGTGAGCAACTAGAAGAACGCGATGAAGACTGCAGCGGGTCCAAGAAGATACTCCAGAATGACTGAAGACTGTTCTCAACAAGAATGGAGAAGACCCAGAGACATTCCAGTTCTAGTCAGCAGAAGAAGCAGTTTTAAGAAAATAAAAAATGTGTCGCAAATGATTGAAGAAACTTCTAAAAAAAATGATGATAAATTAGAGAACGTCTTCAAAAGATTCGATGAAACATTCGAAAATGTATCTAGAAGATTCGACGAGACTTCACAAATAATTAAAGAAATATGTATTCAGAACAATGAGAAATTTGAAGAAGTCTCAAGAACATTCGATAAGATACAGAAAAAAGGTAAACGACAAGATAGAAGACGTAGAAGAGAAGATCAAACAATTAGAAACCATGATAACTAACTAGAAAGTGCTACCACCAGTTAATATAGTAGCCTTAGATCCGGTAGTAAAGGAAGAACCACCGAAAGACGAAATTATACATCATATGAGATTCAAATTGCCACCATTTGATGGAAAGTCCTCTTGGTCCATATACATTAGACAATTTGAAGCTGCGGATATAATTCCTAAGGGTCAAGAAAAATGTTACCAGACCTTGTTTACTCGACTAGACAAACGTTACGGAGATGTCCATCTACAACAAGTCTACAAGTCGCAACTAAGAAGTAGAATTCAACGAGCAAGTGAAAATTTGCAAGAGTTTGAAGCAGATGTTGCTCGTATAGTGCGGTTGGCTTATCCGGAGGTACCAGACAACATTTTGGAAGAAATTGCTGTAGATACCTTCGTCAATTGGTTAAAAGAAAGTGAATTACAGAAAGCTTTACGACTAGCAAGACCGAAAGTTCTAGATGAAGTGCTCGCTATTGTCTTGGAACATGAAACAACTAGTCAAACTTCACGGAGCCATCGAGTAAGAACCATTGAAGAAGGCGACGAACCAAACGATGAACGTCTGGAAGAAATGGTACAGACGCGAGTCCAGATGATGGAATTGTGGTGACGTAGGTCACATTCGCCGTAATTGCAAGAAAATGATACAACAGTCGGAAGACTAGAACGGGTCGACACCAAGGGGCAACTGCCAACCTCGAGAAACACAGCCACCATAGTAACTGTTAACATTACGTCCTCCGGTGGAATTCATAACTTGTACATCGAGAGTCGTATTAATAATATATGTAGATCATTTTTGGTAGATACAAGAACTATTGCACGTCCAGAAGTTATACGAGGCCATCTTAAATTATCGCCTGCAACATGGTACAAGTAGACACGGAGCCAGCTGGAAATTTTTTAAAGATTTTTTTACTGTTTTTTTTGGTTTCTGAAACATAATTCATAAAAAAGCCTTTTTTTCACTTTTTTGGTTCTAAAAAAAATTGCAAAAAATAGCCTTTTCAGATTTACTAGATTTTTACCAGAAATGATCAGGAAAATTAACAAACAGTGGTCAATTAATAAATAAAAACTAAACCACGAAATTAATTTTTTTTTAATTAAAAATAAACTTATGAACTATACCACAATATGTTCATATAAAATATTTCTAGCAGCTATAAAGTTTCCACTATTTTTATAAATAATGTGTAAATTAAACGCAGCTTCTCTTTTTAGAGAAACAATTTCGGGATATTTCTCCAAATAAAAATTGTCCACTGCGAAAACCTTTTTATAATAAAACTCAGCTAGATACATAACGCCCAACTGATGATACATTCTTCCCAAATTATAATAGACCTCCTGCTCAGCCAGTTTGTTTCTTAGCTTGGCGTAATTAAGAAAGAGATAGGACACGATCTCGGCCATAGATTGTTTTTTCGCTCTGTCCAAGCTTTTATGATGATAGTGCTGCAACATCGCCACAGCCAACATAAACGCTGCAAATACGGAATTGGTTTGTTTGTACCGTTTTAGGTAAAAATTTATGGTGTTAATGTAGTTTCCTACGGCCAAATTGTGATTAGCGATGATAATCCTACGATTTTCTATTGGCAAACTGCCACCGAGTCTCTCCAAGAATCTGGTGAAACGCAACTCCTCTGGCGTAGCTGTTACCATGCCAAACCAGTTCCACGCCAGATTGTTATTTGAATACTTTATGATGATTTCCCTTAACAAATTGTACCCATGGAAGCAGTCGTTCGTCAATAAACATGAGAAAGCCGCCATGATGTTGATATCCGCTAAAAAAATAACACAGATTTAATGCAGAGTTACTTTAATAGAAAATTTAAAATCACAAAAAAGCCATGGAAATTTTAGTTGTTTTGAAAAAGAAATTAAACAATTTCCAAAGCTTGACTTTCAATAAAAGAGTCAGCATATATTAGTGTTTTAATCACTTGGCCTTTTGACCGCAACCTCACAATTCGCCGGTCACAAACAACTGGCATATATGCTTGACAAAAACAAAAATGATGTAAGAGCTAGTGAATGTTATTTGCAATGCAATTTGGTATCCGCCCTCCCCTACCTAGAACAATTAATACATAAATCTGGCTCCTTATTACAATCATAACATATGGTTGCAAAACTTCACATTAAAAAAAGCGATAATAACGAAACTCAAAGTCACTAAAAGGTCAATAGAGCGATACATGCTAGGTATAACAAAAAGAAATCGAAAAGAATAGAATATCAGACAGAAAACTAAGGTCAATGATGTAATCCACAGAATTAATTTTTTAAAATGGTAGTGAGTGGGGTGTTTAGAGAGAAGAATTGATAATAGATGGTCCACTAGAATTACACTGTGGGACAAAAAAAGCGAATATTAGATAAATGTGGGCAGAAATGACGAAAGATTATGTAACAGTAATATTTACTAACAAATACTTACTCAAATATTTTTGAAACCTCTTTGACGCCAAGGCCATAAAAGTGAATTTCTGCAAATAACAATATTCTTTTCTATCCATGGATAACTGTAAAATATTCTTATAAATTTCGTAGTCTTCCCCTAAACTAAGTTCTTTAATGACTGTAAAGTTACTGTCGATGCTTGTACTGTCATTCCTAAAATTTCTCATCTTTTTTAATTTAGCAAGTTTTTCAGGAGGCCTATCTTTGGTCAACAGTAACTTTAACTCCTCTGGATGTTTGAGAACTGGACAATGTCGAGACAATAACAATTCCACACATTTCCAGTATGATTCCCAATTGTTGATCTGTTTCAATAATTTCATTTGTTCCAATAGAACAGCTACGTCCAATTTATTGGCACTAAAATCTTGTGACATCACCTTCAGAGCCTCTTCTCTTTGGTTTTGTTTTAGTAACAACATGGCTAGAGGATACAATACTTCAACATGACCTGGAGCTAGTTCTTTCACTGTGTAGTAGGAATCAATTGCTTGTTCTATCATATCACATGAAGCTAAACATTCAGCATATTTTAACCAAACAGCTGCCAGGGAATAGTTTTTACTCTTTACCAAAGGCACCAATAGCTTGAGGGCACCCATAAAGTAGCCCACATTCATCAAGGATTCTACAACATCCAGATAGAGATCTCCACAAGTTTCAACATCCATTTCAACAAGCATTTTATCTAGGAGTGAAGAAAATAGATTTTCACACCGTAACTTTACCAAACATATGATAAATTTTATTTTAAGATCTATTGGAAGATGATCTGGCTCCTCGTAAGAATTCATAACTATTGAATTATCATCAGTTA
Organism: Diabrotica undecimpunctata; assembly: GCF_040954645.1. Taxonomy (NCBI): domain Eukaryota; kingdom Metazoa; phylum Arthropoda; class Insecta; order Coleoptera; family Chrysomelidae; genus Diabrotica; species Diabrotica undecimpunctata. Next base: position 160,723,883 of record NC_092808.1, read on the forward strand.
AGTATAAATCAAAAGTAAATCCGCAAAATTGTGTGAACACATCCAAGCAATCAGAATAGCGTTCATTAACAAGGAGCAATTCCAACATGACATTTGTGATATTTTGGGTAACTTTTTCTGGAATCCTCTTTATGGGTATTTTCAAAACTTCTATGGCTCGGATATAACTTTTGTTTTTGTAGTGTTCCTGTGCTACCTCCATGCTCAGATCAAGAATTATATCAGCATGTTTCTTGTCTATATGATTTGCCATTGTTTGTTTTGCAACTATAGCACTCTTTGTATCACCTAAAAAATAATATGTTATTAAGTTGGGTTAATCATCTAATATTAAAGATAATATAGTGAAGCAAAAATCAATTTGTTTACCACATGGTATGGTATGATAGATATGAAAAAAAAACTTGCCCACATGCTTTCACTAACTGGAAATATTTTTGAATATTATTGTATTTATAAGTATCATTAAAAGATGATTCATTGTGAGGAGATGTATAGGAACAGACAGCAAAAGAAATTCAAAGTGCTTGCTATTAAAGGATATGACATTTAATTTATAACTACAGTTTAATGTGAAAAGATGTTTTCAAGTAGCATTACATATACGTTATATAAATATATATATATATATATATATATATATATATATATATATATATATATATATATACATATGATCATTTTGTATATAATTCCCTTCTATCCATAGGGTTTAAGAAAATAATGAAACAAAATGATAAAAGTAAACTAATAAAAACCTAAAAGATACTTATGAATTGTACTACTACATAAAAACAGATACATTTACCTTTTTGTTCTAAAAGTTCCAACCTCTTTTTATGTAAAAAAAAGTTAGTAGGATTATACTTGACACCTCGAGAATAACATTTAATTGCTTCTTCAATTTCCCCATCTTGTAAGCACAACTCGGCCAATCTACAAGTTGTAGCTATACTTGTAGGAGCAAGATGACTGGCAAGCATTAGATACGCTTTATATTTCTTGTGGTTGGTACTTTCGTACATCTGTGATAACGTTAAATATGGTTCATAGGAATCGGGTGCTTGTCTTATGACTTCGAAGCACATTTTTTTTGCCGTTTCTAAATCTCCCCTGGCATAACGCAGGTTGGCTTCTCCCATCAATCCTTTTAAGTGAGCTGGTAGTTTACTGGGATCTTTTTTAAACCCTCTTTTGATTTTTCCTAGAATAGAGTATATCAAACACGATATTCTATGAAGAGAAGGAATACTTACCGTCTTCTTGGCCGCTTTCATCGTCAGAATAAAAGTCTTCTACTTTTGATAGACTTGTTCCTGGAAGATCCTCTTCCATAATTATTTTAAACAGATTTTTGTTTATCAACAATAGGATAACCTAACCTCTACCTGTACGTGAAAAGTGTGAAGACAGCAACAATACTGTCTTTTATGATATTTATTTGTGAAAGCACAGCTACTGGTTTGAAGTATATTTTTAACCATAAATCATATTTACATTAATCAAAAGACAACAAATTGAATTCGGTTTATACAGAAAAACTTCCTACTACTGCATTCTCTCAAATTTGTTTCTATTAAACTTTGCTGATACTTTACAAGTACCTATTAGATAGGCAACTTATTTAACATATATACATATTAATTTAATAAGATATAGATTAGTAACGAAAGCCCGTGAGGCATAAAATATATGTTTGTGGCCTGTTATCTAAATAAAAATATCTCACGATATCTCTAAAACTTTATTAAATAAATACAAAATCAAACAAAACAGATCTACAATGAATTTTAATAATGTTCAATTTAACTTATGCAACAAAACTAATGTTGAAACTGTCCAGTTTGCATTTTTTTATGACTAGCTTCAGTAAACCCCATTTAAAATATAAATAAGTACTACTGTTTCCTTTGGTTTTGAAGTTTAAGTTTAAGTTAATTATCTTAAAGCTGAACATGTTATTTGTCATGGTGTGCATTGTTATAGTTTATATAATCATTTTATACAAATAATTGGCTTCGATGTTAAATTAAAACTACCTAATTTTTATACAGAATACCAACATTATTTATACGCTACAAGAGAAACCAATAAGAAAACCAATAAAACCAAAACAGAATGAAAATTTAAAAGATTGTCTGAGATAAATATTTCTTTACGGTTCCATACTCAATTTAAGTTGATAAAGTACAAGGAAATATATAGGTACTTAAAATAAATAAAAAAAATATAGGATACCATAGAAAATGACAAAATCATAAATGGAGAACAGTATTCTCAACATTTAATGTAACTGAACAAAACTATTCGTGAAACTACATATAGATTAAAGAAGAAAACAATCCTTTTCTGCAGAACAATGGATATGTTTTAAAAAGTGTCGAAAGGCATGCATCTATCCTCAAAACCGAAGACTTTCCAATTAAAAATCCATTTTGGGCTGTCAGTTAGTAGCAATTAATGCAATACTTTCAGACAAACACTACAAAGGGTTATCGTTATGCACAACATAAACATATTTTTTACTGGGTTTGGAAATTAGTTCAAGTTGTCAAATAAATTCTCTAAAACGAATACGGAATGAAACAAAAATAATGCCTTATAAATGTTGCGTACAAATCTTATGTTAAGTTTTAATACATTTTTACATAGCAATGTGAAGACAATTTTATTGTATCGAAGAAATCGTCCGAGCAAAAAATATACAGAATATTAACCGTTACTGAATAATCAGTCAATGAAAGCTCATTAAAAACTAATTAAATAAAAATCGATTAAAAACCCAATTAAACATATTAGTCATAAAAGGTTAATATTTATCGTAGCTTTTTGACCCAATTCAATATTGAAAACAAATGGAAAACAAAAATAAATACAAATTTCAAGTATCTCAATATTTTGATTAGTCTCGACAATTTTAATCTCTACAGTTGAAGACAAAAAAATAGCACCTATGAAGGTTTTCGGAAACAAAATTAGAGTAGGTACTCTTTACTATCGTTCAAGTAAAACCAAAACACAGCGTTGCCAGATGTTTGTTAAATAAATATTAAATTTTTTCATTTTTCACTTCGAGATTTGAGACAAAAGACTTAAAAGCAACATTCCTAAAAATGGTTTTTGGATTAATTGTATACTGACTGTTTCAGGATTATTGTTCTAATAAAAAATTATATAACTACAGTTGTAATTGAAAGCATATTATATTAGTTCAGTTTTAACTTTCAGTTAAAATGTTTTATGTTCGGCAACGTCGCCTTCGTTCGTTCGTGTACGGGCACTAGATAATCTTTAAAAATGTTTAGTTACTTCAGTGCCTGAAGTAGTTTCCTACTGACAAAACTCCTTCCTGGCCATGATTTCTCAGCGACAAAGTATGACAGATCCGTCACGAAGGTGTCTGTTAATTCTATTATTGTCAGTTTAACAAACGTCACTGAGGCGTAATCAATTTTAGACAAATACAATGAATCCAGACGAAAAATCAAGATTTGGATGCCATTCAGGTGAACAAATCAAAAAATTGGTTTCGGAAATTGTCTCATTGAACACGTAGAGGTCTAGAAGCTCATTTGGGCCCAATTTTTTGAGTTTCTATGAGTGAAAAATTTTTCGCTTGAAAGATGTACTACCATAACGGAAGTAGCAAAAATTCTCGAGGATTATGCCTTTACTATGCTACTGCTACTGCTCAATAATACACAAAATCATGCTTTGGTAGAAAAAAATGGGCAAACTACTAGAGCTTATAATAATTGTACAGTTAATATTGTTAACAAATAAATAAAGATTATGTTTCGTTGATATGGTGCATTAATTGTCTCATGAAATAGTCTTGTCGAATATCATTAGAGAGAAAATTATTTACCGGAGAAACTTTCTTCTGGTTTTATTTAAGTTTGTTGTCTTTTGGCAATTTTCGCTTATGAAATTTTGACAAAATCTTTTAAGCGTCAAAATTTAATTCGCGAAAATTGCCAGGCAACAAACTTTTATACCAGTCGAGAATATTGGAATATTGAAGCGACTACAAGTAATAATTGGGCGATTTACAACCAGGATTTGCATGTACAAGGTCAGAGGCTTGTTTTAAATATTTATGAATGCTTTAGGACAGAAAATGAAAATTCAACTCCACACGAAATTGTCAATAGAATCTGTAAATTAACAAAATTGTCATATAGCAACGTTTACAGGGTTGTTAAAAGGGGAGATGTTACTGATCACAGTTGAAAAAAAAACGCGACGAACAAAAATTTTATAACATTGATGAGCTGCAAGAGATATAATTCGAAGAACGGTATACGATATAAGAAAACAAAGTTCCATTATACTTATTATCATCATCATCATTCTGGTTTTACAACCCTACGTAGGTCCCAGCCTCCTCAAGAATTTCTCTCCAGTCGTCCCTATCCCATATTTCTCATTTCTTCATCGATGTTATCAAGGAACCTTGTTCTAGGTCCTACTCTTCTTCTCAGACTAATGGATCTATCAAGGAGCATTTTTCTAGCTGGGTTCCATTTTGTTCCATCCAAATTACATGCCCTATCCACCTCACATATCCTATCTTAATATGTTTTAAGATATCAGGTTCCTGGTATATTCTATAAAGTTCGAAGTTGTATCGTCTTCTCCAAACTCCATTGTCATTCACTGCTCCATAAATTTGCCATAGTACTTTTCTTTCGAAACATCCTAGCATGTTTTCATTATTTTTTGTTAGAGTCCAGGTCTCCGAACCGTATTTCTTTCAAAAGAAATAGAACTAAGTAATGAAGTTAAGATACGAAAACTATAATGCCTTGGCCACGTGATGAAAGGAACACAATACCAGTTTCTGCAGAATATGAAGATTTTAGAAAAGCGTAGTGTTATAGACGACGAATGTTATGGCAGCGCAATCTCAGAGAATGGTTTAAGTACTCCTCTAACTAGATTTTTAGAGCAGCAGTGAACAGAATTCAGGTAATCATGATGATCGCAACCTTTCGAAAGAAATGGGACCTTAAAAAGAAAGTTATATTAATTCCCAAATTAATAAGCTCATTTAACAAGTTACAAAAAGAAGATATGAATTGACAGCCAATACGGCATAGCATCATTACCTTATTACAATGAAGATGAGAGTGTGAAAAAAATTATTTTATTAGCAAAACAATGCATGATAACTAAAAATAATTTATTAAGTAGGTTAATCTAAATTATGCCATTGCTGCAGTCTACATTGTCTCTTTCAAAACTATTTCTAAGGTTGTTTTTTAATAATTTTAAAACGCCATGCTGCATATTTTCTTCACTAATCAATAAGGCACTTTTATCATCATAATTTTTCTTGTTGCAATCAGCTCCACTGGTCAATAATATTTCTGTGATTTTAACATTACCGGCTTGACAGGAATAGTACAAAGGTGTGTTGCCTTTGGCATCTTGTTCATCAACGTTGCACTCCCCACATTTCAATAGTTCTCTGATTGTTTGTACTCGTTCATAAATACAAGCGAGATGTAAAGGTGTGTAGAGAGTTTTGAAAGTTTTTACATTGGGCAGTGCTCCATTATCCAAAAGTAGCCTTAATATTTCAGTTCTGCCAAACTTTGCAGCTGTATGTAGAGGAGTTTGACCACTGGCATCGCACATATTTACATTGATAGATGTTGTAGTGGTTTCTTTGTGACTGAAATCGTCGTAGTGTTCATTTTTGCATTTGTCACAAATGCACAAAGGATGACAACTCGTCGGTTCTGTTTTTATTGCCTTTGAGCTGTTGTAACCTAAATAAAAGCTAGTCAAAGGAAAATCATTGTTTTGTATAGATTTAATAAGCAGATCAATCTTTTTAAATTGGTCTGTACTCCTAGGACGCACTCCATGGTTTTTGCAACTATCTTCAAGTACTGATAGAGAAAGACTGTTAAAATCTAAAAGGGATTTAGCTACCTTGGACTTTTGTTTTGAGTATTTTTCACAAACTTTTATTATGTAAAAGTTACATGCTACATCCAACACATTTTGATTTCTCTTATTCTTAACACAAACTGATGCTCCATTTTCCAACAAAATCTTGACGATATCTAAGTAGCCCCATCGTGCAGCCAATATTAGTGGAGTATCTCCAAAAGAATTGCCAATATTAACCTCAATATCAGGAGAAGAATAAATCAAAGCTTTCACACAATTTTCATGGCCATGCAAGCAAGCCAAATGTAAAGGAGTGTTTTTCTCCTGGTCTGCTATGTTAACATTAAACTCTCTATTGACCAAAAGCAACAAAATATTCTGCATGCCTTTGGCTGCTGCATAATGCAAACATGTCTTTCCAAACGAATCAGTGTAGTTAACATCAACTCCTCTATTTAAAAGAAATTCTACCACCTCACACTTTTCTAAACGAGTAGCAAAAACAAGTAAACTTTCACTAATTTCAGAAAATGGCACAAGTGTATTAAATTTTTTTTTCTGTTGTTGAACAATAAGTCTACATTTACTACAAACACACAAAGGATGGCACATACTTTTAACATAGTTGTCAGATCCAGGCATCAGTCTTAAGCTGTTAATATCCCCTAACTTAATTTGTGTTTCTAAAAAATTAACTGCAATTTCATCATGCTCTATATTTTTCACGTTATTTTTAATATCCCAGAACCTACTACTACTAATGAATTCTAAGGCTGCTTCAAAGGACGAAATACAAAATAATCTTTGGTCTGAACTTTCACTACTTAACTGAAATTCCTTTATAAAAACTAAATTTGAAAACCAATTATTTACATTTAACTTCAATATCAAGAACACCAATAACTGTAACACATCATCAGAAGTAACGCATAACCCACTAATGCTATTGCCAGCCTCAAAAATAATATCTAAGGTCTTTTTCAAGCAGTTTGTCTTTTCTAAAACTGTATAGTAACTGTTGATCTGATTAAACTCATATTTGGCAGCTAGAATTATATCTGAAAAGTCATTATCAATGCCTAAATCTTGATATTGCACATCTGAACAGTTTCTTATAGTCTTATTCAAATAACTATCTTTCTGATGGTTCAAAGTGTTCAAGCTAAATATCAAACTTTTACCTAAACAATACTGCATATATGTTTCTACAGCTAATTTGAGGTTTTCTACAAACTGACTGGTTTCTAAACATTTCTCTCTCAATACTTCATTTTTAAAACAAATCTGTAGACACTGAGAAAATAAAATACCTATTAACTCCTTTTGAGCTTGAAGACTTTCAATTTCTAACTCATTATTGCAATTAAAGTTACAAACCACATTCTTGATGGAGTCCAATATGCTATGGCTTAAACTGTTACACCAAAGAAAGTCTATACAGTCATGTAAAGTATTCAACTGCTTAGCAGTATGAGAATCACAAAAATTACGCTTTAAAAACAGTGGGTGGTCTATACACCATACAATAAATTTTGAACTGTCCCTATTATAAAACGTCTCTACAAACAAAACATTTACATTTTTTGTAGGATTGCTAACATCCGTAATAATTACTTTATCTGTTATACTTATTTGCTTTTTGCTTAGTGTGTAACATTCCTTATCGGGATCGTCCGTGGGACATACTATAATATGATCCAAAATTACATCTGAATTAATTTCTGACTGTTCAAAGGTCCCTATTCGCGGCACACAAATTATCCAGCGCTGTACTGATGATTCTTCGATAAGATCAAGGTGGTTTTCCTGAATTTCTTTAAAAAAGGGATTGTTTGATAAGTTTTCATCATATTGGGACCACATATTTTCATATTAGTTTCACAAAAATGAAAACGGATTAAACACTAAAACACAAAAAAAACATTTACACATTTTCAAAATTAAATAGAGAATCGCTCACCTTTAAATCGAAATGGTAACAAAATACAAATTATGTTTTTAAATATTCTTTTAATAATACTGATTAGTGGCTCATCTGACATCTGCATCTGACCGACATTTGAAAATGCATTTAAAATTACTTTTATTTTTATTCATTGAAACTATGTAACATGAAGTTGCAAGCGAAGCATATAAGGAGAAAGAAGAAGAAAATCGTAATCCTGTCAACATTGTCAACTCTAATTTGGCCTGTTTTGCAGGAAGCAAACTAATCGAGGCACACTTTAAACTATTTTAATGGTTTATTAACAAGAAAGTACATACTAAAACAATAATAGTTCCTTTTTTTGGAGTTGAATCCTATTCTATTTCTGACGGGAGAAATATTTGTCTCTTTCAAGATTAATTCGCGATTGAAAACAAAGTATCTGACCTCTGGCGGAATAAATTTAAACTACTAAAAGTGGTATTTGGTGGTATAAACAAACCAGACAGCTGTTGATTTGAATAGAATTATTAAATTTTTTTAGTAAATTTCAGCATTATGACTATGTCACAGTATATTGCCAAAGAATATTCTTTATAAAGCAATATACTGTGACTACGTTAAAGTATTTTAAATCAAATCAATATTGTTCTGTTCCTCAATGCAATTCAAGATCGACAAAAGATATTTCTCTATCCTAAACTGGAAAACTTGAGGAAATCAATAAAAAGAAAATACCACTATCATTAAGTCAATAGCATACCGAGAATACATAATTTATTTTCTTGAATAACAGAAATACAAATAGGGTGATTGAACCGGTTTGCCAGACAACACCAGTTGTCGGACACTTTACACAAACTTGGAATAAAATAGCAAAACCTTTAATATACTTAACTTTATTTAACTTACTATGGGTTGCATATGTTATCCCTCTCTAAATTCATAGCTTGTGCATCTTTTGACAACAGACAAAGAAAGAAAATAAATCAAAGATGGTTGATGTTTAGTGGGTGCATCCGTTTACAAAATTTTCAACAAAAAGTGTAGTGGTAGGTGCTTCGTGAAATTGTAAGTAAATATTGTGAAAACTAATTTATTACTGCCATATCAATTTCGCATGATTATCTTATTATTAAAGTCAATTTTCTGTATAAAAATCGTACTTTATTTAAGTCTTAACCTCTAAAATTGAGCGTCCGGGAAACTGGTTCAAGAAAGTTAAGAAAGACCCGTTTTCGGACACGGTGTCTGACAACCGGTATCTAGCGTAAAATTTTTATCTATCTCTGTCTAACACTTGCAATTGTTCTATATCTGTATACCTTAATTCCAATATTGAATTATATATAAAGAATAAGGTAACCAGTTTTCGGACACCTTTTTCCTTGCTTGTTAAATAGATATAGCACTCGTTTTCTACGAGTACGCGTACGCGTCCGAAAAACGGTAGCTTTCAGACGCATTAAAGTTATTTAAAGTAGCTATACGTGATTTATATTGCGGGTATAGGTGTCTGAAAAATATTTTTCAGACCGTTTTCTTCTGATTATATGTTTATTCAAAATTGAACAAATTTACCGTCGCGAATCCATCATAATAGGTATTCATATACTAACCTATCTAACAAAAATGAATTTTCAGATGACGAAACCAAAAGCGACATCCAAAAAAACCGAGTCCAAAACCCTTCTTAAGCCAAAAAGCCGTAAATTTTGTACCTATTCCAATGCTTCACTTCAAGCAGCCTTGCAGGCTATTCGGGAAACTGGAATAAGTGTGAGGGAAGCGAGCAGGCGTTATGGTAGGTAAAAAAATTATTATGTGCGACCCATCTTAATACAAATTTTATTTGTTAATAGGTATCCCCAGAGCTACCGTTCACGACAAATTAACCGGAAAATCTCCAGCTGAGAAAAAAAAGACCGGACCGCCGCCATTGCTGACTGTGATAGGTGAGAAAAAAATTGCAGACTGGGTGATAAATAGTGCCAAACGTGGCTTCCCAATATCAAAAACTGATCTAATGGAAGCTGTAGCAAAAATTGCAACTGATACCGTCAGGTTAAACTCCTTTCCGAACGGTAAACCTGGAGTTAGATGGTATAAGGGATTTTTGAAAAGACACCCCGAAATTTCCCAAAGAGAGGCAGAGGGAATCAACAGAGCGAGGGCTTCAGTGACAGAAGAGTCGATTCGATCGTGGTTTACCACGTTACAAAAATATCTTGAAGACAATGGTTTTCAAGACATATTAGAAGACTCGAGTAGAATATTTAATGGGGACGAATCAGGATTTTCCTTGTGCCCTAAGACTGGGAAAGTCCTGGGACCAAAAGGCTGGAAAAATTTATATGTTATTAAGTCCGGCAAGGAAAAGGAAAATACCACTGTACTGATAACGTTTAATGCATCAGGAGCAGTATGTCCTCCTCTGGTCATTTTTCCATACGTTAGACCACCAAAATCGCTTGTACAGAATGTCCCCAGAAATTGGGTTATCGGAAAATCTGACTCGGGTTGGATGACTGGGGAAGTTTTCTTTGAGTATATCTCAAACGATTTTAACTCATGGCTCACAACAAACCAAATAAATCGACCGGTTTTGTTATTAATAGATGGACATAAGTCACATATGACTCTGCCATTAAGTCAGTTTTGTGATGAAAATAAAATTATTCTGTACGCTTTACCTCCTAACACGACCCATATTTTACAGCCGGCTGACGTGAGCGTGTTCAAACCAATGAAGCAAGAATGGAAAAATACAGTAAAAAATTGGCAGAAACGCCCTGAAAATTCTAATCAAATAATCACAAAGATTAATTTCTGCCAAGTATTTGAAGAGACACTGCAAAACACACAAATGCAAAGTCATATTGTAAAAGGATTCCGTAAATGCGGATTATATCCGTTTAACCCTGACAATGTGGACTACACAAAATGTGTAAAAAAAATTCTAGAAAAAGAATGTCAACAAACTGTTTCTGCAGGTGTCTCCGAAAAGACATTAACGGTAAATGATTTCGAAGCTGCCAGGAGAGTAATTGAGTCAATTTCGAATGATTTGATTAAATATGGTGTCAATGTAGACGTTGTAATCACCGAAATTAAGTTCCAAAAATCACTATTGGAAAAAGATTCCAATACAATAATTCAACCGTCCACTGCACCAACCACTTCAGCAGATCAGGCTGTGAATATTGCTGTGGGAAGTATTGTTCCTATGGACCATGTAACTTTGCTACCTGTTGATATAATGGAATTTGAGGAAGGTGGGCTTTTGAACTTTGAAAACAATTCGTGGATAAGTAATGAAAACTCAGAATCAGAACTATTTACTGAACAGGGAAACTTACGCAAAGAAAATGACATTGACATCGAGAATGAAAAAGTAACCGTACTAAATAAAAAGCGTAAAATTGCATCAGAAAAACAAGATTACATTAGATCAATCGAAGCAGACGACTTTTGTGAAAATGAAATTGTAACTTTTTCCGAAAATGAAAAAGAAAATCGAAATGAAAGCGAAAACTCGGGAGAAATTGAGATATTTTACAATGAGAAAGAAAAATCTGATGAAAATGATGCAGGTGATGCAAAAGAAAACGAAGGGCAAACTACAACGGAAATAGACAGATACAAAGAAAATGAAGAAGGAAACAAAGAAAATGACAACGGGCATAAGAAAGTAAACCAACAAGAAAGTACCAAAGAAAGTTGGACTGGAACTGGAGAAAAAAGATACACAAAAAATAAGGAAGAAATTCTAGGTCTGGTCAAGCAGACTGACATGAACAAAGCTGTGATATTACATGGTAAGTTACATGATATTACAAATCTTGACAGTAGGGATGAAAATGCTCAAAATAAAGAAACAAACAAAGATTTAATGGGTAAGACTAAAGAAGTAACTGAGTCCAATGACAAAGATGAGGCTCTCACTCCTGATCCTTTTCAAAAACATCTGACATTCCCAGAAGTATCTTTAAAAAAAAAAGAAGGTAGTTGCGTAAAAGAAAAGTTACCTAATGCAATCTCGTCAGCAGCATGGAGAGCTTATTACAGTCGCAAAGATGATGAGAAGAAAGAAAAACTTGAAAAGGCTAATCTGAGAAGAAAAATCCGGGAAGCAAAAAAGGGGCAAAATCAAACAAAACCATACACCAAGTCAAAAAAGAAAGTGGAAACGAGTATGAACGATAAAACAAAGGTACAGAGCTCAACAAGCAAAGATAAAGTTTTATGCACTCTATGTGAAGAAGAGCTTATTAGTGATGTCGAAGATGATGGAAACAAAAACATAGGCTGTGATGAATGCCCCCGGTGGTATCACCTTAAATGTACTGATATGTCAGACTTATCGTACAATGATGCAGCTCAAAAAGATTACATATGTGACATGTGCCGATAAAAATAACTAGGTTTTGTTTTCTTACTTATTATTATTTCATTTAACTTTAACTATTTAGATGCCTTTTTATACAAATGTAGTATTTGTTTTTTTATTTGTTTCTTTACGTTGTTTACCAAATTGTACAGGCAGAATTTGTGTATAATTATAAAATACTTTCTTTAACAATGCTGTGTTTTTTTTTACCAGTTGGTGACCTGATGTTTGGCCCATACCTACCTATATCTCCGTCAAGTTTTTGTTTATGATTGCTAAGTACCGAAAAGTACCGCTTTTCGACCAGCTGTCTGAAAAATGGTACACCCGTGTCTGAAAATGTGTCAATGGTGTCTGAAAACTGGTAAAATTGACTTTCTGACATTTAAAAATCATAATTAAAATATAATTAGCCTGTAATGTTTTTTTTTTACCTCGATCCATTCTTCACATTTCTAAAAATGAAGTTAGGCCTATAGAATTTGTTTCATGGCATAAAATAATTATTATATTAAGTGTTCAATATAGAAAAACGGTTAGATGTCCGAAAACCGGTTCGGTCACCCTACATGTTCGGATTGTATCGTGAGGTTTTTTCCTCATGATTTATTATGGAATCTTTTAAAGACAAATCATGTGCTATGATCTTTTTTGACAGGTGACTCTCCAAGTTAAGGTTGATTTCATGTAATCAGATGAACTATCTTACAATAAACTCAACAAGTTATTTATTTATGTTAATATACAATAAAGTCCTTACATGTCAAAAAATAGTATAAAATAAAAATTAACATATTAAAAACATAACACATCATATAAAATAATGCATATATTAGGTAGTAAGACAAACATTACACAAAACATTATACTCTGGGTTCCCAGGTATATACAAAATAGGATTCTGGATTCATCAATACACAAGCCAGTTCCAAATATTTAAGTTAAAATTTAAGAATTCATCACTTGAAAACTGCTTCCCTTCAACCAATGGTCTCTTTGCTTCACCACAATACTCAAAGATATCATTAGGCTAATTTCCATTTTTAAATGATAAAAATAACTCGTCTTAAACCAAACTAAACATGCAAAAGGCAAAATAGTAGAGTAAATAGACTGGCAAAAGGCTTCTAGAATTGATTTTCGTGGGCACTTTGTTGCTAAAATGTAAAACCCATTTTTTTTTGGTTTCTAATATTTTTGTAATGCAAAATCACTTGGTCGTCCAAAAATCGTAGTGGGAGGGGAGTGGTGGGGAGCCTTACAAAAAAAAATGCAATTTTTTTTTCATCATTTTTCGGATGAACAATATCCGAAAATTCATTCCTCAAATTTGCATACCTATCCGGACATTAGAAATATTGTTTTTTTATTTATAAAAATACGTTAAACCATTGTTGTATACGGAGCGCCTTCATACAAAATCACTTGCCCTGAAAACCCATATTTTTAAAATCGTTTACCTCGCTCTACCTCGAAAAATATTGGGTTTAGCAAAAAATGGCTTCCTATAAACGTTATAGACCAAACATCAGAGAACATGTGGGTTTTTTTAAAATGTTGATTGGATAATTAGTTTAAAAAAAAAATTAAATAAATCGAATGTCATGTCACGACGGACAGTGGCGAACGCAGAGATGCGAGGGAGGGCGAGATTCCTATGCCAAAGTCAACCGCAAATCGACTCTACTGATGGTGATGTTGTTACGGTCGTTTTTACCTCGAGACGCTGTTGTGTTATATGGTTGTATATATTCTAGCGCAACAAGTGTATTGTTTTGCATATAGTATGCATTCTTTTTCATAAGCTTTGTTTTTAGCGCGAAATCCACTAAGATTATTATAAGATTTATAAGTGAGACATAATAAAGTTCTTATGTGTTAATTATATTATTAACAGTGATTAATTAAACTTATTGGTAAGTTAACAATATTTAGTACTTACTTATTATTACAGTTAGTATTTTTTTTGTATCCATCTAGAAATAGATTTAACGAACAGCAGCAGCTCTGACAGCGAACTTGAGTCAAAAATCAGATAAGGCATGTTTCTTTCCATAAATCTGATGCCGAACAAGACGTTTTTATTCAAAATGTGTGTCTTATTTGTTTGGAAGGAGGAAGGCTGGTTAACTCTCAAGAAAGATCAAAAAAAACTTTTATTGAATGCACGAGCGAACGTATGAAAAATTGTCATGAGAATAAATACATGCGGCATATATTCTCAAAGTTTGATGATCTAAAAAATCAAGATTTTTTAAAATTGCACAAAAACTGTTATAAATCTTATACGAGCTCAAAGAACATTGCCTCGAACAAGTCAAAAAATACTAAACTGCCATTTGATTTTCGTAGAGACGATATTTTTCAAAAACGGCCCTTGAACGGCCCTTTAATTTACAAAAGTGCATCTTTTGTCAAAAGCACTCACCGAATCAAAAACTATGCCAAGTTATGACTAATAATATGCAAGAAAAAATAACCACGACAAATCTGACACTTTTAGTTTCGGGGCATCGGAGCAACACATTCTAGTCAAAATGTGCCAAACTATCCGAAGCGAGATAAACAAGATGTCAACTGAGTCCGATTTAAAAAAGAATGATTGTTAGAGACTACAATAAGTCTATTCCTGAAAGCTTGTATTTCTTGTTAATCTTATTGTCCGCAATGAAAGCGATAATGAAAAGAAAATTGAAACTGTAAGCATTTTCCAAGACATTATTTTTGCCTGTTCGAATGGAAAAATAAAAACTCCAAAGCATATTGGGCTAGGACTTTTAGTTCACCAGGAAACAAGGTCGAAAAAACTCATTGAAGCAATACACGCTTGCGATCATTCAATTTCATACATCGGTACTCTTAGAGTGCGTAACAGCATCGCCCAAGAAGAAATTCAACTTTACTTGGAGAATAATCATGTGACCATACCGAGACAATTGGTACCCAATCGATTCGTTTAATTTGCTGCTGACAACATTGACATTTTGGAAGAGACTTTGGACAAAACACCTACTTTTCACGGAACCCAAATTGCTGCCTTCCAGAGAGAACCATTTAATGAAAATATACCTGGACAATTTAAATTTTTGCCGTATAATCAGAAGCTGGTAATACCCAATGATTTTCATTCCCTTCACAAAATTTATTTTGACAAATCAAAAAGAAAAGTACAATCTGAGGAAAATAAACTGAGCTTCATAGAAAAGGGTCAGAATCTTAATAATAACATAAGATATCGTAACATGGCATGGTGCATTTGCAAAATGAGGGACTCTGTTAGGGATAAAACCGTTATCCACAGTGGTCAGGATTTCATAAACGGACTGTAGAGGATAAATCACATGTAACGACCTATGGCTACTTACCTGTGCTACTCCATGTCTCGTCAGAATATGATACCGTTTGGACTGTTATCATAAAGTGCAATGAAATTGCTAAGAAGCTAAATAACAGATACACCGTACTGACGTTTGATCAAGCGATCTATTATAAAGCTAAAGAGCTCCACTGGTCCCAGTCAGAAGACACAAAAAACGTAGTCATTCGTCTAGGTGGATTTCACATGGTTATGAACTTCCTCAAAATAATTGGTCAGTTCATGATAGATTCTGGACTTTTAATGGTGGTTCATGACAGATTCTGGACTTGCTGATGTATGCTTGGACAGTGGTCTCTATGCTCAGTCCACAATTGATGGTATTTTATCTGGCAAAAAATACAATAAAGCTATACGAGCCCATAAGTTGACGTACGAAGCTCTGTCAAGATTATTAATAAATCTTTATAAGAAGTGGCTTTTAGAGTGTGGCACTTCTTCTGTACATTATATTAACTTAATTCATCTTTGTACATCGGAAATCATCGATACTTTCAGGAGAAAAGAAGACGTTATGCAACTCTCCGATAAAATCTTAACTTTAACTCGTGAACTTTTGACAGAGTTTCCAGAATTCATTGCAGCTCAAACTGCCACAGGCAAATACTGGAATGCATACTTGGAAATGGTATATATTCTATTAGAATTTGCCATTTTAGATATGTATATCCCAAGCTTTTGAAATTTAACCACTTTACTACGTCCTTAGTAAGCTTTATAATAATAACAATAATCTGTAAGAACATTTTTTGGGGATACGGGATACTCCTACATACCAAGTCACCTAGGGCTCGATAACACGGAAAGAGTCCCACCAGAGCTCAATCCTTTTAATATCGTAAGTATCTGAGATGAGTGAATTTTCCCCTTTGAGGGAGTGCGAGCCGTATGGCTAAATCTGGATAATATTAATAATTTAATAATAATAAGTATACAACCTTAAAGATATACAACAATACCTATTATGATAATATAAATACTACTATCACTTAACAAATACAGTATTTTAAAACTGTTAATAATCTGACAACAAAACGAGCTAAAGAAGTCACTATTTACGCTAGAAGAGTATTCATCCTCCTTAAAATCAGCATCACAATGAAAAAACGACCATAACAACATCGCCATCAGTAGAGTCGATTTGCGGTTGACTACGGCATAGGAATCTCGCCCTCCCTCGCATCTCTGCGTTCAGCACTGTCCGTCGTGACATGCCGTTCGATTTATTTAATTTTTTCTTAAACTAATTATCCAATCAAAATTCTAAAAAAACCAGCATGTTCTCTGATTTTTGGCCTATAACGTTTATAAATAGCAATTTTTTGCTAAACCCAATATTTTTCGAGGTAGAGCGAGGTAAACGATTTTAAAAATATGGGTTTTCAGGGCAAGTGATTTTGTATGAAGGCGCTCCGTATATAATAATGGTATGACGTATTTTTAAAAATAAAAAAAAAATATTTCTAATGTCCTGATGGGTATGCAAATTTTACGAATGAATTTTCGGATATTGTACATTAGAAAAACGATGAAAAAAAAAATTGCATTTTTTTTTTGTAAGGCTCCCCACCGCTCCCCTCCCACTACGATTTTTGGACGACCAAGTGATTTTGTCTTACAAAAATATTAGAAACAAAAAAAAATGGGTTTTACATTTTAGCAACAAAGTTCCCACGGGATAGCACAATAGGATCCTATTTAAACTATACTAAAAGCAATGGTATACATTAGTTGTTTATACCATTTATATCGGCCTCGGCCATGACACTACAATCGACCTGCCCTCTACTCTACGTCTACATCAATTTCAATCGCGAATTGCAAAGATCTCTTCATCTCTTGTAATCCCGCAACTGCTGATTTGACGATTGCCAAATCTATCCTCTAATCTACCAAAGGGTAATTGCTAAAAAATTTCCAATAAATCACTGCAATTAATCTCCAAAGAAACAAATATTTACTCATTGTTATTTTATTTAAATCAAAAATTGCAGAATTCATAACAATAATATAAACAAAAACATCAATGTTTGACATTTGCGGCTATAATCAGCTTGTACTTTCGGTAAACTCAACCTATTTGGGTGGGGGTATACTCTGGTCAAACATCAAAATGTATATTTCTCTATATTGCACAACAATGCTTAATATTTGGGTGAAAAAAGCAACTACAACAGAGTACCAGAAGTATTTATTATTGTCCGTGAAGTATAACGGTAGACCAACAATGTAGAGTCATTATTTATTTTGCTCAATTCATTGGTAGAACTGTGGGGGTTGTGACTGACTAGAGCTAGAGCTAGAACACAATAGAAATTGTATTTAAGTTTAAGTATTAGCAGGTATTAGTCTCCACAAGCAACATGACGTCTACATGGGTAAAAATTAAACAACCTCATCCAGTAAGTCTAGAAGAAATCATATCTGAAGAAATTGCCAGAGAACTGCAAACCAAAAAAGATAAAAGACTAAATCAAAAGACTAATGAAGACGCTGTTGTAAAATTACCTGGTGATATTCTAAAAACATTGTCTGATAATACTTGTAATAGTGATGTATCCATGCCAAAGATACTGCCGATGGAGTCTGATAACCAGTTGCATTTAAAAAGGTTGATAATACCCAATAATATAAGAGATTGTTTTAGAGAAGGTAAGTTCTTAAAACCAATTTAAACAGATTTGAAAATTACAAAACATGTCAACATAATGTTTCTTGTTTATTAGATTTCACTAGTGACTCAGATGATGAAGAAATTTTCGATTCTACTGAAAGAAAGTTCTGGGATAGATTTGAAAGTTTAGAACCTAAATTAGCTTTAACACCACAATGTTTTTACAAAGGTAAACAAAACATACCGATAATGAAAGATGATGAAGTGATGTGTGAACTTAAAAGAACCTGTGAATTGAAGTTGTACCCTTATAAGTTTCTTAGCGAATCTATGGAATGTAACATAGAAAGATATACCTACATCATACTTTACAAAATGGTACAAAATCGACTTTTGAAAACTATCAATGGTGTATTCAATGTGGGTAAGTTAATAACAATTAATTCTTTATTAACAATGTTTCTAATATAAATATCAGTGGTTGTACTTAAGTTACCTAAGAATTAAATGATTAATTTTATGGTTAAGTTTAAGCTATCTTTTTAGATCCTTATACAATTTTATATCTTGGCGTTTTCCAAAAAATTTTTGAGTATTAAAAAATATTGTGTTCTCTGTACTAGTGATGTCACTGAACTCTAATTTCACTATTTGAGAGAGTGATTCATCGTTTGAAGGCGGAGAAGTGGGGAAAGACGTATGAAAATCCAGTGGTGTACACTCACTTTTATTTCAACGTTAATTATATTATATTGTTTAAATATTATTGTTCAAAATAGGCCAAAATATATTTATTTGCAGATTTTCACTGAAGTTTCCATCTCTATATCTAAAGACAGTTTTCAAAGATATAAATTATAGTTATATTTATTTTATTTGTTTATTATTATATATTTATATAATCTTATTATATATTTATATAATTATTTATTTTCTTGTTTTTCTTAACTTTAAAAATGGTCTCTGGAATAGAGATCGAAACGTCAGTAAAATAAACATGTAAATATATGTATTGTGGCTTATTTCCAACATTCTCCCTAAAAATATGGAATGCAACAAGCAAAAATCCAAGGAAAACTAAATATTACTATAATTTGTATATTTGAAAACGATCTCTTTATCGAGATCGAAACGTCAGTAAATTAAACATTTCAATCAAATATATTGTTACTTATTCCCAACATTATTTTTAAATATACAGAACGGCAAGCAATAAGCCATAGAAAAATAAATATTACTATCACTTGAGTATTTGAAACATCAGTAAATTAAACCTATAAATATTTTGTGGCTTATTCCCAAAATATTGTTTTAAAATATCGATTTTTATTTTATAAATTTAAATATGTAACGAAACGGAACATTAAATAAAATTTATTTCAATACAATTTTGTGCTTAATTTTTACTATTGATAAAAATCATGTTTTTTGGTTTTTTTATGACCGTAATAATCGCTGCGTGGAAGAATACAGGTTTTGTATGACTATAATTACTACTTGTGAACAAGAATTGGCTACACTGTAAGACAACTCTGGTCAAGTCTACTATAGAGAAGCACAGATAAATATACTACTTTATATATTCTGTAATTTCTTATGAGGAAACGCAAATTGCAATTGAGAAAACGGGTAGTTTTCGAGGGCCGCTGTGTACATTTAAATTTGAGGATATTCGGCATTAAAACTATGAAATCACTCTTCTAAATTGAGGATTTCTACTTTTGACAGTGATTAAAATTTTTATTTGAGACACATAAAGCCATACATTATCACAGCACTGATTTCCAATACAAAGAAATTGACCAATAATAGTTTAAGGATTCTCTTTGACTGTTAACTCCAATAAAATAATTTTTTAATTTTCATATATTTTTGATAAAAATATGATCAGTGTCATTATATCAAAAACAGAAATATTAACACATGTTTCGTTAAGTACACATTAAGTATATGACATATTAAAGTATTTAATGAATAGATTTGATTTTTTTTATTGCATTCAATTTAAGAATCCTTCTCGAATCTTAAAACTGCCATACTGAAAAACATGTATTTTGGAGTTATCATATGTCTCCCAAACACCACATATACTTAAATGATATATTTATCAAATGATGCTGTAATGTAAAAAAATATTTTTAGGTAGGGAAGCATTAATCCTTCATGCCAATCCAGACTTTTCATTTCCTTCTAATCGCAACTTGTCCAAAGAATTTGCTATAAAAATCTTTAAATCAGACCTAACTGACTTCAAAGGATTAGATCAATTTGAGGAAGATGATCACAGATTTAAGAACAGAAAAGGGAAACAAGCATCTAGAAAAACTATAAATATTTCTGCTGAGAGGGAAATGATCAACCTGATGCAAATGCAGAAAGTTGGAATACCTTGCCCAAAAGTAGTGGCACTTAGAAAAAATGTATTGGTGATGGAGTTTATCGGGGACAATCAAATACCTGCTCCTGCATTGAAGGATATAACGGTAGATGTTCATTGCATAAATGCTTACGAACAGGTAATATATTTGTACGCATTGTTTAGTATATTATTGACACCAACTGTTTTGAAAACAATTTTGAATATTGTAAAATTATTTTGCAAAACATTTCGATTTTTTACTTATAAACAATTAGAATTACTTTTTAACCTTTGCCTGCAGGAAAATTATTTCTTCATATTTAGAAAGCCAGCATGTTTTCACAAATAAAAAAAAAAGTTGTCCTAGGGCAATTTGGGATGAAATTAGTTCCTTTTTTTTATTTCATATCGTCATTTGAAAAAACGTACTTTAAAGTTTTAATGTGCCACATTTGAAAAATATTGCCTTTTAACACAATTATCAACAAAGCTTTAAAATGCGTTTCTGGAAATCGGCCGGCGTTGGGGGAGGGAGATGCAGTTAGCTGTATCTATTATCTGGTTCTTGTTTATGGATTTCGACGTTTCTTCTTTAATATGTTTGTACTTTTTGCGTACATTACGAATATGTATTATATTTCAATAAGTAAATTGTGAAATAAGCCATCTAATATGTTAAATTTGTTAATATTTGAGGTAATTTTTTATTGTAAAATATAAATATTTATGATTAATATATACTTGTTTAATAAACTTCGTAAATAATTTATTTATAGGTAACAGAGTTTATGAAAAAAAAAAAATTATCCTATTCTCAATTATTTCTAAAAACAGTATTGGTTTATGTATTGCTTTGGAAATAAAAAATCTCAAGGTAAACTATGTTTTATTTCGTGTTAAAGATGCTATTAGATGAATAAAAAACTAAATGTTTAATTGAATATGATAATTTGTTTTTTTTTTTATAAAATCTATTATAAATTATTTACGACGTTTATTAAAGACCCAATCAATTGCCATCTACAGTCACTCCACTCAATTTCTTCTGTCTTTTTTCTATTTGGGGCTAGGACGACAACAAAATTATATTTTAATCCTTTGTACAACTTTCGTATTTAAGTGCGAAAATTGGTAAAGGGAAAAGCGGTGAATTCATTGGTGATTTTGGTCTAGAGAAGAGAAAGGAAAGGGGAGAAAGATTAAAACTATTTGTAGAGGAAGAAGAATTTGCAATACTACATACGTTCTTCAAACTACGGCCAAGACATTTTTATACTTGGGTCTCTCCGCAAGATCAACATTATGGTCATTCGGGAATAAAAGACATTTCATTGCCTTTTATTCCCGAATGATCCTTGATCCATGTAATTGTTACATTTAATTGTGTAGTTTCATTCATAATTTTAAGAATTTTCTGTTAAATGTGGTTTATGTACTTTGACTGTTTGAATGTTGTTAAATCTGTCGACCACGTTTTGACTGTCAGTAGTAATATAACTTAGTTGCTAGTCAGATTTAGTAGTACTTACTGGACAACAAACATTAGTGCCTTTATTTTTGCTTTGTATATTGAGCATTCACTGAGTAAGCTATAATAGTGATGGTAATTTTTATGGTAATTTTAATTTTACTCAGTGTTTGAAAATATAACCCAAAAGGATGTTTCCCCGTTCAGACCCCAATTAGTTCTCTTTGATTGCTACACTAACGAATTTCTAATGACAAAAAATCCAGACACAAACAATGAAATCTACTTCTCTGGCAACCAGTCCACTGGGTATTGATATCATCCTCCCAAAATCATTCTCTTGTCAGCACACATTTTCCCACCAATCTAAGTGGAAAGATTCATATTTATTTTGTAAGCAAATATCTACTAGAAAAAATATCAAAAGAAAGAGCAATTTGTGTTATTAAACAGACAAAATGTTTATATTATCAATCACAGAGAGCAAAAAATTATTAAGAATCTTTTTCGGTGTTTTATTATATACGGGGTGACACGAAAATGCTACAAGTTTAAGAGTAAAATGTTTTAACCTTTTTGGAAAATAGTGTTTTTGTCATTTCACCGTAATTTAAGTTTATTATTAAAATAGTTATTAACATTTATAAAAATCCGAATTTTCTGGCTTATTTTACAATTTTATGAGTAACAAATAAGGATAGAAACCATTAAAAACGCCATAAGATATAATTACTTATAAGTTTCTTACTTTCGTTGTTTCAAATGCTTCACTTTTTGCAGTTAAAATTGACTGTTTTTTAACTTAATTTGTTAAAAACTTAAGTTAAGTCCAAGGGTTGTGATACTTTTTTTTTCCTTTAAGGTTGTTGAATATATGAAAATTCTTTATACCAAGGCAAATTTGATACATGCAGATCTTACAGAAGATAATATTTTGTGGCACCAAGATAAATGCTATTTTATTGATGTCAGTGAATCAGTAGAACCTAGCCATGAACAGGCATTCTTTTATTTATACAGAGATTGTAATAATGTGATAACGGTAGGTAATGGTAATTTTTACAATTATATATCTTTTTTAATCCTGTTACTATTTCAAGTAGTCTAAAAAATTATGAACTTGAGTTCAACTTTCTGCTGGATTGTTCATTAGATTAACCTTAAACTCAAACAGCTTTCCATCAACTAGAGTTACTTGCATAAAGTCTAACGATTTCTGCTTAGTTGAGGAGACATGTCGTGGAATGCAAATTTTAGATTCCCCATGTCTAGATTAACATCTTTATCAACGTCTGTTATACCTTGCATTCATAGAAGGTTCAGATTAAAGCAGAAATCTGAATTGTGTTTCGAAACTATTTTACGGATTTAATATCAGATGTCGCTATTGCGTCCGTTTCGAAGCCATTTTATCGTTGCTTCCCAAAGACAGAAAAGATCTATTTTTCACGTTGAGAACACCTATGAATAACTGTTCTGATGAGCTTTATTAAAGCGAAATACGTATAAACAGATACATAGACGATTTGTACATGAAATGGAATCTTTACTGTCTTTTTCACAGTTTAAATAATTTACCTACATCTAAGAGAAAAGCTGAAATAATAGTAGTGGTGCCCCACGAACAAATAAAAAATACCACCGCTGCTGTGCCAAGTAACAAGTATTAGTAAAAACAATAATCTAAAGTCCGGGAGAAAAGCGAAATAACTCAACAATAAAGGTTAGTATTAGAATATAAAGTAAACCTAAACTAGGTAACGTATTAAAGGTAAGAAAAGAACAACTATGGTTACAATATATGGATGCCTTACCTAGCAGACGCAAAGGGATTAGGTACTCACCGATAGGACTAATATGTGTCCCAATAGCAACTAAATACCAATTACTATAATCAAGATATTTATATAAAATATGCAATAAATTGAGTCGGGCCAGAGACTCTTTATAAAAACCTATTTAAAAAAAAAAAAAAACGCATTAAATTTTCCCCTCCCTTATTGTACAACCTATATAAACTTGAATTACCTCTTCCTTATTTATAACAAAACTAGTAAGATTACTAGATTATATGCATATAAGCAGTTTACGCTGATTGTAAATCAAAACAAGTATCAACAATTTAGAGATATAAAACAGTTTAGAGGTATTTATATGAATTTAGAATTAACAAAAGCTTGTTGTATAAACGACGATGGAAGGCTGATTGGAATACGCCAAGGAATCTACAGAATAACATCAAGAAAATTCCAATATTATACAAGAATGGTTATAACAGTACATATTTCACATCGAATCGTTCGATAAACGGTCTACGCAGCTAGGACTTTTTACGGTATTGGAAAAACGAAAAAAAAAATCGATGAGGAACGATACATGTTACAATAAAAATGAAGGCCATATGAAATTATGACATAAAAACGTCGATTCTGTTTTGTTTCTTACAAAATGAGTAACGATATATTATATGGATCTTAAAAGAACTGATTTTATAAAATAAATAATTGAGATTGCTTACCTGAGAGTCCTGTGACTAGTGCGCAGCTTTAGGACTTTAGAGCGATTGTTATTATGGCGTGGTTTGATGTCTAATTTATTATTATCTAAGTTCCTTGCTTAATTTGAGTTGCTTTAATATTTAATGATAGTCTTAACTAGAATTTCTACAAATGTAAAAGACGCTCACTTCTCAAATAACGACTAGAATCTATTTGTATGAATGCCGTAATATATAAAATTGCCAAAAATGGGGTCAAAATTTACCGAAAATCAAAGATTGTCCCTGCTATTTGTACCAATATTTTTACAGGGCATTAGGTCGCAGGTCATTATTTTTGTATTACCTACCTAAGTTATAAATGTAAACCCTGTGCGTGGTAAGTTTACCTTAACTGTGTCACCTGTACTTGACGGCATAGTTTTTAAAGTTTTTACTACATATTGGAGTATTGATGGAGGGGTCAAATGACCCCTTAAAAATGTCCTATTCACTTGTAGTCTATAACGGACTCGTTAAAGTCTCATAAAAATGTTCATCCCAAAGAGAAAGTTACAGATACTACAAAGTTTGACTCAAATGCTAGCTATATACATTAAAATCTTATCTTCAATATTAAAGGGTTATTTTTGAAGGCTATTCCTATAACATGTGTGTTTTTTTATCATCAAGTTTTTTGGTCTAATTAAATCTCAATAATTAAACTAAGGTAGTAGTATTTGTCTAAAGTTCCAAAGTATTCTGTTTTTTGAATGTAAAATGTATAAAATTAAAAATATAGCATACTGAATGTATTTTTATAATATATAATTTATTTTCTTGTTTTTAGTTCTTTTCGAAGAGAGGTGTACCAAATGTTGTTACCATAGATGAGCTGTTTAGATATATAACAGGTTTTGATTTTGGTGACAGGATTGCACAGGCTAATATAAGAGACTCACTCAAACTCAAACCACATATATATCATAGACCCAGTGTAGAACTTAACTACTGTTCAGTCTGCAGTAGAAAGAAGCCAAACTAGTTCAGATTCCTGCAACAATATGCCTGAAATAAATACGAATATATGATCAAGGAATATTGAAGCGTACATCAACGTAATTTTTTGGTATATCATTTTACTTCTGTTCCGTCAACACTAGGGAGCGCTCATGTCGCATAGAATGCTTAGTCGTAAATTTTTGAATTTTATAAAATTAGAGATCAGATCCTACTCATCCTCAATAATATTTTAACTTTTAATATGTAAATTTTTCATTTCCATTTTTCCTTTTTCCCGTCAAACTATCGGTAGTGGAAAGAAAATGGTCTGGAATAAGCTGGACCAAGTGCATCTACCAATGACTCAACTGGCCAGACGGTATACACAAAAGCTTTCGTTTAAAGTTAGTATTCCGTCCCCGCAAACTATGGATCGTTCAAGATACCCGCCTGTCCGTAAGGCATTCCCCAGCCGCTATGGTTGCAGTGAGAAGAAACTCCACTGCAACATCTATGACGTGTTGCAGTCAGAAGCCGATAACAGAACAAACTACGACATATTCAAAGAGCTGCCTAAGACAGCGTTGCCGAAGGGGACTTCAAACATCCCAAGAATAAAAAGAAAACAACAAAAGACAGCGCGGAGGGGAAACTGCGGAACAGAAAATAACACAACCGATGATGACGTACCGCTCGACAAACGGCCAACCACAAAGAGAATGAGGCAGAGAAGCAGTAAGAACGAAAAGTCCGAACTGGAATCTTTAAAAATCCTACTAAAGGGAAAGAATGCTAAATTACTTCCCTCAAGATGAAGATAGAGGAACTTCAAGAAACGATAGTTGCCTCACAAAAATCAATTATAGACCATATGGACTCCAAATTCAAGGAGCTAAACGAAGGAAAACATAACAAAAAGAGGATGACCTGGAAACCCAGGCCAAAAAGAACAAAAAAAGAGGATAACCTGGAAAACCAAACCAAAAAGGCAACAACACAGCCAGAGAAAATAAAATCCACGTTAGCAATACCAAGGATTAAACAAGTAGCTGAAAAGCCATAAAACAAAAAAGAAGAGCCAAAAAAAGGAAAGAAGAAGGAAGGTTTCCCCCCGCTGGCGACCCCAGGCAACAGCGAACGAAAATGCACAAAAGGAGAGTGCGCAAACCGCTCAGCGTCCTCCGTCTCCGTGTCAACAAATGGAAACAAACGGAGAAACACCAAAAGCAGATAAACCAGCGTGGACACCAAAGCCCAGAGTGTGAACCAAACTGGTGCAATTCTAAATATTGCCCAGAAACAAAACATAATGACAGCAAACAAGCTGTCACGTAGTGGACGAGAGACACTCATTCAGGCAAAAAGCCCTGAAGATTACAGGAAGATGATAAAGATAATACAAAATTTCAACGAAACCACGCGAATTCAGTGGATAGAAGAACTATCCCGTTAGAGGAAGACATCAAACCACGTATGGTATACTTTTTCCATTGTCAATTTGCCAAGCGTCGGCTTTTGAGGTTCTTTGATGTCGATGCCGACCATTGGCGTGGAAATTAAGAAAAGGGATCAGTTATCAAACGCATATTTCAAGAAAAATCATATAATTTTTATTATTTTTTACATAATTATATTCAGGAAAATTTCTCAATTTTTGGGCAGAAATTGTTTAAACAATTTTTTAAAAAAATTCAAAATATCACCTTTTGTGCTCCAAAAAATATTTTTTAGGTTTTTGGGTGACTCTAAATAAGATCTATGTCATTTTTCTCAAAAGTTAATAGTTTTGGAGATATAAGCGATTTAAAATCCGAAAAATGCGATACCTAATATGCATTTTCGAGGCTTGAAAAATATGTAAATGAGTATTTTTGAGATTCAAGAGTATCTAAACTAAAGTATCAACATTGATTTTGGTGAGAAATCGGAGCAATATTTTCCGTAGCAGAAAAAGGTGATCTTTTGAATTTGAATTGTTTCCGGCAAAAATGTCCGGCACCCTTCAACCTTCGATTTGTTTAAACGGGGCATTTTTGAATAGGACTCTTCAAAGGACAGAATCAGTTTTTTTTTCAAATGGGAGCGGGCTCACAACACCGAATAAATAACAAATTAATTCTTTCAAATTAAAGCTTGTTAATTTTAGTGATTTATAAGAATATTGGACTTATTATTTAGTTTTTACATAAACCATAATATTTTTTTACAATTATCTGTAAATAATGGCTCATTCTGTCAGAAAATTTTAAAACATTGTCTATCCAGCAATTAAGATAGTCAACTGAAATTTAATTTTTAAACACGGCCTACTGTTAATGCACAAACAGGGTGAATCTTCAATATTTTGCTTCGAGTTAGAGATATCTGAAAAAGTTATTTGGAAAAGATGTTCCAAATATTATTTTAACCCCACATAACAAAGTTTTATGTCAAAATTCGCACTTTTACTTTTTTCATTAATTGAAGAGCTTATTTCCAGTGTCTTAAATCCAAAATTTCGATTTTTTAAATTTTCTTTTTTTAAACTTTATAGATTTCTTCAAGTCTAGAATAAAGTTATATGTACCAAAACAACTTCTTATTTACCATTTAAAAGTGCATATGAAAATTGTAAAATTGTATAATTTGTATGTTAAATTTGTATGAAAATCTGTAATTTCATGGATTTCATTATATGGATGTAAGACACTTTGGAAATAAGCTCTTCAATTGTAGTCAGGATTCTAAAACGGACAGTTGGCTGTCCCGAGATGCATCTTTAGACAGCCAATTGTAGATTTAGGATCGAGCTTACAAATAATACTGAAAAACTAAAATTGCGAATTTTGTCATGAAATTTGGTATGTGCGTTTACAATAAGTGGAACAACTTTTCCAAATAAGTTTTTCCGATTTCTCTAACGCGAAGCAAAATATCGAAAATTTACCCTGTTTGTGGATTCGCAGTAAGCCGCGTTTAAAATTTAAATTTCAGATGACTATCTTAAAAAAATGTGCACTAACAACATGTATGACTGTGCAAAATGTCAAATCTGTATGTATTTTAGTAGCTGATATATAGAGTTGTCTTCATCTTAAATGCGACACACTGTATAATAATGAATACTAGTGTTCAAGATGCATCGCGATAGCTGTAAAGAAATTAATTAGAAGGACTGAAAAGAATCGTCAGTGTGCCTGTAAAATTGTAAACTGTTCGCTGAATAACGTCTTTTGCAGCAGTGTCAATCCTACCCAATTTTTTATTTGGTCGCTTTCGTTTTAAGGAATGATCTGTAACTGTGCCTAATTTAATAATTGTATATATCGTCTTATACCCGATTTTTTTAATACATGAATTCTCGAAACAATTGCATTATCAGCCATCCCAATATTTTCTTTTTTCAAACACTCATACATATTTAAAACTATTCTTTGGGATTGTACGTGCAAATCTTTATTTTTTAATTCAGAGCTGTCATTAACATAATTGTCATTATTTATTGATAACACAGAAGTTGATGCATCTTAAAAAATGCCATCCTAGAAAAATATAATATTACTTATAACTTATATTACCTATACCTTATAAGCCCCCGCCTCTGCAATAGGAAATATTTTAGGGTATCGCATAGCAGACAACAGGTGTTCATTAGAATTTATTGGTTTGCGCTTCGCGCTGTTGCCATAATGCATGAGTTTAAAATTAGTGAATATAACCTTAATACCATTATTAATATATCTGCAATTTTTCATGTTTCCAGGTAAGGTATAAAATCAATGAAATTTGGAAAAAAATAATACAATTCTTGAAACCGTTTTTGAGAACTTGGATTCTTAAAAGTTGTCTGATTTCTTAAAAGTCGATCATTATATCTATAAAAGTATTACCGCTAAATTCACCAACAGGGCAACGTCGAACGTTCAAATTCTCTCCAGACTACAATGTTGCCAATATTCGAAAATTACTTAGAATATAAGTAATATATACAAAGTTCACGGTTGCTTTAATTCATTAGTGAAGAGTCCATGGAAATATTAGTACCTAGTTAATTAATTTATATATATATTTTTGAGAATAAGTTCATATTATTTTTTAAGAGTGTCGTTCGTTGACTAGCAATTGAATAATAACGAATAGAAAATAGAGAATATTTTTTAAATATAACCTTAGGAATTTTAGGAAATATGTCTGACAACCTTGATTTGAAAGGCGGTCTCTTTGATACCAGAATAAGACATGTTTATGTTGGAAAATTATTAGTGGATGTACTATACTAAGAGGATTACCTCCTAGTACAGGTATCAAGATGTTCGAAACACTAAAAGACGAACCTAACTTAGAATGTGTCTCAATCAAAAATATGATTTCTAGGAAAAGTGCTAAGGCTTCCTATGTTTGTCATGACATCGGAGAGGAAGGACGTTGAGAAGGCAAAACGCATACACCAATTTGATGCACATGAAGGTCCACATCGAGGACCTTAGAAGAGACCTTGGCAGTGCTTCAACTGCCAAGGATATCATCCCGATATGTAACGTGTGGCGAAAGCCACCAAAGTAGAAACTGCCAAATACCTAAAGAACAAAAGGCAAAATGTGCAAACTGCCAGGAACAGCATCCGGCAAACTTGTCCAACCTGGGGTGGCCAACAGCAACCACAAAGACAAAGACCGCAAGTCACACAAAAAATAGCGCAATTTACACCCAGAGGGCCTTCATATGCTCAGGCAGCCAAAGCGCAGAACACCGAGAATACAATTCTCGGAGAGACTTAAACACGTTCCTAAACGACGAAACCTCAATTATAATAGGAGACCTAAACGCAAGATCCCCAAACTGGAACGACACAGCTACGAACAGAAATGGAAGACTACTAAATACATATTTAGAAAACAGCGACGACGTTATGGCAATGGGCCCCACAGACCCGACACACTACCCAGGAAACGGACTTCCTACACACATAGATATTGTAGTTGCAAGAAACCTAGGACTACAAACATTAAACAAAGGCACAACGGACCACAACCCAATCTTATTGGAACTGGGAACGTGGGAAGAAAAAGGCATAATTAAAAGAGTAAAAAAGAAAACAAAGTGGACAAATTTCAAACGATTAGTGAGCACTGGAATAAACATAGTTCCAGTGATAGACAACTCACGAGAAATAGAAGGCAGAATCCTAGAGTTGGAAAATATCATCCAACAAGCACTCAGAAACAGCAATACAACAGAGGAAAAAAAATCCACACTTGTAGATTTGAAGATATACCACAAGTAATAAAAGACTTAATAAGGGGAAAAGAACAGACCAAAGCAGACAGCAAGAAGGACAAGAAACTAAGCAGATAAAAACAGAGCAAATATACTAAACAGAGAGGTCAAAACAGCACTACAACAACACCGTAGTGAAAGATGGGGAAACCAAATAAGATGTTTGTTTTTTGTAATTGAGACGTTATTTATTAACAATTTGAAAAAAAGTTTCGTACAAGTCACTTATTTTTGATGAGGAATCAAAATCGTATCAAAGTTGCACTCCATTTCACCCCCAGGGGGTGGGGCTGGGAAATATTTTGTAATGTAATTCGATAAATTTTTATACAATGTTAAATAAGTGTTTTTGCTTTTTTATTGGGAAGTGTATTTCTCCAGATTTCAAACCCTTTTCATAATTTTCTTATGGTAACACGATAAATCTTTTTTTTTCTGATTGTAACGCCGTTTATCAACTATTTGAAAAAAAATTTGGTATGATGTTACTTATTTTTTATGAGAAAAGAGAATCTGCAACAAAAAATAGAAGTCCTTATTTAAAATTTCAAAGTTGCACTCCCTCTCACCCCCAGGGGGTGATGGTGGGTGGTAGTTTTTGGTGTCATTCAATAGAGCTTTAAAAATTATTACACAAGTGTTTTATCGGTTTTTTCATTTGGAAGTGTATTTCTCGAGATATCAAACCCTATTCATAATTTTTAAAGTCCAATCCTGATCACATTCGGCAAATATCGGTTTTAAAAACTAATTTATAATATCAGATTATTTCCAATTCGATGTTTGTTTTTTGTAATTGAGACGTTATTTATTAACCATTTGAAAAAAAGTTTTGTACAAAAGTCAATTATTTTTTGATGAGGAATGAAAATCTGCAATAAAAAATAGGGGTTGCTATTTAAAATTTCAAAGTTGCATACAATATTAAATACGTGTTTTTTGGTTTTTTTATTGGGAAGTGTATTTCTCCAGATTTCAAACCCTCTTCATAATTTTCCTATGGTAACACGATAAATTTTTTTTTTCGATTATAGCGCCGTTTATCAACGATTTGAAAAAAAAAATTGTATGAAGTTACTTATTTTTTATGAGGAAAGATAATCTGTAACAAAAAATAGAAGTTTCTATTTAAAATTTCAAAGTTGCACCCTTTCTCACCCCCAGGGGGTGATGGTGGGTGGTAGTTTTAGGTGTCATACGATAGAGCTTTAAAAATGATTACACAAGTGTTTAATCGGTTTTTTTTATTTGGAAGTGTATTTCTCGAGATATCAAACCTTATTCATAATTTTTAAAGTCAATGCCGACCACATTCGGCAAATATCGGTTTTAAAAAGTAATTTATCATCATTTATAATCAGATTATTTCCAATTCGATGTTTGTTTTTTATAATTGAGACGTTATTTATTAACAATTTGAAAAAAAGTTTTGTACAAAAGTCAATTATTTTTTGATGAGGAATTAATATATGCAATAAAAAATAGGGGTTGCAGTTTAAAATTTCAAAGTTGCACCCCATTTCACCCCTAGGGGGCGGGGTGGGGAACAGTTTTTAATGGCATTCGATAGACTTTTAAACAATATTAAATATGTGTTTTTTGGTTTTTAATTGGGAAGTGTATTTCTCCAGATTTTAAACCCTATTCATACTTTTCCTATGGTAACAGGATAAATAATTTTTTTCCGATTGTAGCGCCGTTTATCAACGATTTGAAAAAAAATTTCGTATGAAGTTACTTATTTTTTTATAAGAAAAGATAATCTGTAACAAAAAATGGGGGGTCCTATTTAAAATTTCAAAGTTGCACCCCATTCTCACCCTTAGGGGTGATGGTGGGTGGTAGTTTTTGGTGTAATTTGATAAAGCTTTAAAAATTATTAAACAAGTGTTTTATTGGTTTCTTCATTTGGAAGTGTACTTCTCGAGATATCAAACCCTATTCATAATTTTTATCATTCGGCAAATATCGGTTGTAAAGATTAAAATTTATAATATCAGACTATTTCCAATTCGATGTTTGTTTTTTGTAATTGAGACGTTATTTATTAACAATTTGAAAAAAAGTTTTGTACAAAAGTCAATTATTTTTTGATGAGGAATGAAAATCTGCAATAAAAAATAGGGGTTGCTATTTAAAATTTCAAAGTTGCACCCTATTTCACCCCCGAATAGCATTTAATGTCATTCGATAGATTTTTAAACAATATTAAATACGTGTTTTTTGGTTTTTTTATTGGGAAGTGTATTTCTCCAGATTTCAAACCCTATTCATAATTTTCCTATGGTAACACGATAAATTTTTTTTCCGATTGTAGCGCCGTTTATCAACTATTTGAAAAAAATTTTCGTATGAAGTTACTTATTTTTTTATGAGGAAAGAGAATCTGCAACAAAAAATAAAAGTGCCTATTTAAAATTTTAAAGTTCTATTAAAATTTTCCTATTCCTAAACAAAGTAAATCAAAATCAAATCCCGAAACCTATAGGCCAATATCTCTTACTTGTAATATGGGCAAAATGATAGAGAACATAATAAATAACAGGCTCATGTGTTATCTGGAATCAAAGAAACTAATTATACCAGAACAAAATGGCTTCCGAAAGCGTCGTTCTATTGTAGACAACCTTATTGATGTAGAATCGGAAATACATGAGGCTTTCGCAATTAAACAACACTGTATTGGAATATTTTTCGACATTAGCAAAACCTACGATTCAGTATGAAAATAATTAATTTTAAAAATCCTCAGCGAATGGAAAATAAGAGGTAATATACTCAAATACATATCAAAATTATTAAAAAATAGACAATTTCAAGTCAGAGTAGACGGCGTATATTCCTCAACAAAAAATCAAGAAAATGGTATACCACAGGGCTCAAACCTTAGCACTACTCTGTTTCTTGTAGCTATAAATTCTATTACCGCACAAATTAAACATACTATAAAAACTAGGGTATATGCAGATAATTTAATTATTCTTTGTAGAGAAAAGAACCTAACCATAACCATGTGCAAAAAGCAATGAATCATATTGAAGAATGGTCATTCACAAGTGGTGTTCAGTTCAATACCCTCAAAACCAAAGCAGTATGTTTTACGGAAAGTCACCAAATACAACCGAAGAACTTATATTTAAATGGAGGACAGCTTAAATATGTAGACGAAGTTGGATTTCTTGGTATGATCTTTGACCAAAAATTAACTTGGAAGATATATTTAGAATATTTAAAAAAGACATGTCAGCATGGAATAAATTTGTTACGATCACTGGCAAACAAAAAATGGAGCGCCAACTCTTCTACATTACTACATATCTACAAGGTCCTAGTACGATCCAAACTGGACTACGGCTCAATGGTTTACAACTCCTCCAAAAAAACGTACTTAAAAACAATAGATGTTATTCAAAATACAGGTCTTCGAATTTCCTTAGGAGCACACCACATAACTACAATACAAATCCTATACTGGGAAACTAGAGAGATTTAGGACTTGGCGGATCATAAGAGCCTTCACATTTTACTCTTCTTCAACTTGTCTTGAGTGAAATGTCTTTGATCTTTTCTATCAGCCTCTCTTGGCTAACTCTTGTTTTCTTCCGACCCCGAATGGCGATTAGGTTTCCGAAGGCAGCCGGGTCACTATATTTCTTTCTAATATACTCTTCCCATCCACACCTTCTTTCCCTCCCCATCCTACCCAACAAAAATATGGAGAAAACCAGATGCAAAAAATCCGTAAGTTAAGGTGGAAGCTATCGTGCTAAAAACTGAATGGTTACACGTCACGCGGCCGCTAACGATGCTCTTGGGACACCGGGCGAAATCCCATTGAATATTAGCCTTGTTCCTGTACGCGGGGCTCTACAGGAATCGACCAACGTTCCCCAGCTACTCATGGGAAGAAATATGAATACTCACCAACATGCTAGGCAAGCACGGTGTTTAAATGCCAAAAACCCGACCACTGTAAACCAACCCTATTCAATGTGCGTCAAAAAGATAAACCTCAACATCGCCACATATAATGCTCGGTCACTCTCTACCGAAGAAAGATTCGAAGAAATGGAGAAAGAACTCTCAAAAGGGAACTGGGATATTGTAGGTATCAGCGAAGTTAGAAAAAAGGGAGACAGTCTTACCTCACTCCCATCAGGCCATTTATTTTATTACAAAGGAGAAGAGGAATCGACAGTCGTAGTCGTCGGCTTCTTTATTCACAAAAGAATTGCTAACAGAATTGTGCCAATAAACCAAATCTCAACAAGAGTGGTCTACTTAACATCAAAATAAACGCCAGATATATCCTAAAGTTCATTCAAGTGTACGCCCCTACTACAGGACATCCAGACGAAGAAGTCCAAATATTCTACGACCAAATATCCTGTGCAATCAAGGAAAATCCTGGCCACTTCTTAATAATAGGTGGTGATTTCAACGCAAAAATAGGCACTAAGGAAGACCCCCCTGAAATAATATTGGGAAATTTTGGAAGCGAAGGCAGAAATGATAGAGGCAAACAACTACTGACTTTCCTTTTGTAAAACAATCTCTATCAAATGAACAGCTTCTTTAAAAAGAAAAAACACAGAAGATGGACATGGAAAAGTCCTGATGGAAAAACAAGGAACGAAATCGACTATTTCTTAACAAACAAAAAAGAATTATTTAAAGACGTAAATGTGCTAAACCAGTTCAGTCCAAGCAGTGATCATAGGTTAGTAAGAGCTAAAATAACGATATCAACCGAAAAAGAAAGACTCAAAAGGATAAATAAGAAACAACCAAAGAAATGGACAAAACCAACTAACATTCAGGAGTTCGAAAAATATATTGGTAATTCATTGAAAGATACAACAACAGCAGACATCAATATATTGAACAAACAAATAGTCAACATAATGCAACAGGCTCAAACTAAATATTGTCCGACAAGCAAAAAAGATGAAAAACTGAGTCAACCCACGAAAACCCTTATAGAACTAAGGCGACAAATGAAAGGAGTTAATACTATAAGCAAAGAAGCGATAAATCAAATAAATAAGACGATCACAAAGGCAATAAGAAAAGACATAAGAATCTACAATGTAGAAAAAACAAAACAAGCAATAGAGCAAAATAAGAACATGAAAGTTTTGAAGAGGAGCGTACAAAAGGGGAAAATAGAAATTAACAAACTGAGAAACAGAACTGTAGAAGAAACAACGAACAGAGATGAAATATTAAGAATAGTCGAAGAGTTCTACACAGAGTTATATAGATCAAGAAAAAAAAGATAACAATACGGAAGCTCCAATTACACTAAAAACTGGGGTATTAAACCAAGGATCAGATTTAATGCCCGATATAACAAAATCAGAAATCAAAGAAGCCCTGAAGAAAATGAAAAATAATCGAACCCCGGGTGAAGATGGAATAGTATCAGAAGCACTAAAAATTGGAGGGGATGTATTACTTGAAAAAATTAAACAACTTTTCAATATCTGCCTTCACAGCGCCAATATTCCAACAGACTGGAACAACGCTACTATGATTCTATTACACAAAGCAGGAGACAAAGCAAATTTAGAGAATTACAGACCGATTAGCCTCCTCAGCCATATATATAAGTTGTTTATGCGAATACTAGTTAAGAGAATGGAAAGAAAATTAGAGACTTATCAACCAAGGGAACAGGCAGGATTCCGAAAAAATTACGGAACAAATGACCATTTACAAAGTATAAAAACCCTAATAGAGAAAGGAGTGGAATACAGTAAACCTCTAGTTCTAATATTTATCGATTTTCACAAAGTCTTTGACACAGTTGAGCTAAGCAAAATATTACAGGCGCTTAAAGAATGCAGGCTAGATTATAGATATACTAAATTATTATACAAAATATACCTGCAGGCAACAACCACTGTCAGATTACATACTAACAGTAATCGCATAAAAATAGAACGGGGGGTTAGACAAGGAGACCCAATGTCACCTAAACTTTTTAATACGGTGCTAGAACATGCTTTTAAGAATTTGGATTGGATGACAAAGGGAATAAAAATAGATGGAGAATATCTAAACAACTTACGTTTCGCCGATGATATACTTATAATAGCTGAAGATCTAGGTATGGCAAGAGAGATGGTACAGGAACTCGTTGTGGCTACAGAAAGTGTAGGTTTAAATATAAATATCTCGAAAACAAAAATCATGACCAATTTGGTACCCAACCAGAACATCAGTATTGGTGGGAAAGAAATAGAACTCGTAGATAGATATAAATACCTGGGACATGAAATTATGATTGGCAGGAATCACCAGACTCATGAACTGAAGAGAAGAATCGGCCTTGGGTGGGCAGCATTTGGAAAACTGAGAGAAACTTTTTAAAGTGAGCTGTCCACATGCCTAAAGAGAAACGTATTTGACGTACGGAGCAGAAACACTTACCTTAACAAAAGCAGCAGCTACCAAACTGAGAGTCACGCAGACAAGAATGGAAAATCACTAGTTCTGATAGTTAACAAAAATAAAAAGAGAAATATCATTATTACAGATTCTCTCAGCTCAATAATGGCATTAAACCAACTCTACTGTAATCATCCACTACTCTATCTTATTAAATAGGAACTAAAATATGTAAAAAATATGAACATTAAAGTTAATTTTATATAGGTATCGTCACATACTGGAACCGAAGGAAAAGAGGTTGTAGTCAAAATAGCAAAAAATGCACCTACTAACCCAAACGCAGAAGAGAATACGAAATCTCTTCACACCGACATTAAAGCATTCTTTAAAGAAAACATTAATTCAGTATGGCAGGATACATGGAAGAACTCCCCAATTAAGCTGTACGAAGTTGATATTAATCATCAAAAACTCCCAAAATTTAACAATAGAAGAGAATAAGTAACCTTCACTCGCCTCCGGATTAGTCATACTCGGTTGACACACGACTACCTACCAAAACATGCTAATAAACCTGTGTGTGACATGTGTAAAAGTGTCTTAACGGTAAAACATTGTTTATAGCAGTGCCCCAAGTATGATAGAAACTTATTATTTTGTATCAGTATTAAAATCACCGCATACTATGGTGTTACATTTGAAACCTAACTTTAAAACAAATTCAAGATTTTCGAATGTAACATCAACCATAATCTTTTATGGTTGATGTGTCAATTAGAAATTAAAACTAAAATTATGTGTTATGTGTCAGTCTTATTTTTAATTTTATTACTAAAATCTATGCAAAATCATATTATATTAACGAAATACACATCTAAAGATATTGAATAATAGTCTATTTTCAAGTGACAATAACGCCAAAAATTAAACACTTTATATTATTATAGTTATTTCATATTATTTTTTATCTATAACTTAATGCCGCCAATAAGTATCTAAATACCAATATTAAATAATTTATGTCACGCCCCTGTTCATATTCATAAATACCATTTAAATATATTATTATAAAAATCAATTTAAAATCGAACAATCAACGGATGCTCCAGTTACGTCAAGGTAGATCATGCGCGCGCACCCGCCATTTCCAAAAACCTGGTATTGTGAGGCACTCATAAAATATGCTAATGATGGGCAAAGGTTTTTTGTAAGTTTTTAGGCATTAGTATACGAATAAACGCATAGCTTGTATAACGCTGTAAGAAAGTGAGAGAGGTGTGTGAGTGTTTAAAAAGTAAATTTTTAGTTTAAATCAGGTAAATTATTTAATTTAACTAGGATTAATGTATCATTTTTATTATCAAAGTACGTAAATATGTTTGAAATTGTACTACTACTAAAAATGTGACACAAATAGATATTTATACATATTGCATATATATTCTATGTCTGTTTTAAAAATTGCTATTTTATTATAAGATATTATACAAATCTTTATAAGCTATTATTCAAATTGGATCACCTGTAATGTTTTTAATATTGTCAGTTTTACTATCGTCAATATCAAAAATTATAAGGTCAACAGGTGTTGTTTTAAGTAGTATGATTCTCATATTCTTATGCAGTTTTTCGTTTCTTAAAGCTCTAAAATAAAAGTCCTGCAGTTTTTTTGTATTCCTTTTAATTTAGAAAATAAATGTATTGAATTTGGAGTCTTCTCTTTTTTATCTAATTCTTCTGATTTTTCCATTTTATTTCTTCTCTTCGAAAGTTAACGTTTAAAGAAATATTCTGGAATCTTTAGATTTGGTTCAAAACTTTATTTTAATGAAAGGAAATACTCAATTAAATTTAGGATCAATAACTCTTCTTCTTCTCCTTTTCATTCTCATATTCTTTTTCTTAAAGGTTGTCATAACAAAAACATTCCCGTCTTGAAATTTAGTACATGACTTCCTTTTATTCTAGGAAATACATGTGTTACATTTTAAGTCTTTCTATAGGTACTTTTTATCGTCTTCTGCTGCTAATATCCCCATGTCATTTATTTTTCTTGAAAAATAAGTCTTATAGAATCCCATAAAATCTTAAAATTTGGTACAAAATATCCTTTTAATGTAGAAGGGGACTTAACTGCATAAGGAACACATCGGTATTTTCTTTTTCTTGTTCTCCTTATTATATTATCTTACAAATTAATTTTATTAGAGGAAGGTTTCTCAAGGAAAGTAATACAGTCTTCAAAATCTAATTTAATATATAGATTTTTCTTAATGCAAGAAACAAATTTTATTGAATTTGGGGTCAATAGATCGGTTTCTCCTTCTTGTAAATATTTTATTCTCATGTCCTTTGTTTTCCTTGAAATATAAGTCCTGAAGAAAATATAAAAGAGTCCTCAAATTTAGTACAAAACATCCTCTTAATGCAGAAAAGAAGTCTATTTGATTTCTTTGGTATGAACAAGATATTTTCTTCCATTTTCAATCCCCTTAATTTGTTCGTATTCGTAGATTGTGGAAATTTGGTACATAGCTTTCTTTTAATGCCGGAAAGAAATTAATTGAATTTGAAATTGTTCGTTGTCTGCTTTTTTCGATATTGTTTTTCCTAAAGACTAAGTTATTTATTATTTCTACAGCTCATCAAGTCTTGAAGATACAGGCTAAAAAATGACATATTTTATTACAGTTTTACTATTATTATTTTGTTTTAATTAGACACAATTCATTTAATATTTCTTATAGTCTTTTCATACATTTCTTAACCACTTCCTTCTATTGATATCTGTTCAATATTTTTTGTTTTCAATTCTCAATATTACATTTTTGTAAGTCTTCATATACGCTGCCTTTCATTTATTTCTTGGTCTACCTTTACTATTTGTTTGTATTGGTTATTGTAAGAGTACCATTTTTGGCATTTTTCCTTTCCCATTCTTTCAATATGTCGTAAATATAGTTTTTTCTGTGCTTTGATTGCCGTCGTTATGTATGGTTCGTTATATAACTCTCTAAGTTCTTTCTTATTCCTTCTTCGCCATTAATCATTTAATTGCAGTGGCAGGCAAACAGTGGATTAGATTGGCGCAAGCTAGAGACAGATGGAAGCAATTGGGAGAGACCTACATTTAGGAATGGATGGAAAAATGGTTGACAAAGAGATCATCTATTTTAAAACCTCCAAATATTGTTCTTTGTATTTTCCTTCTGCATCCTTCTAAAAGCTCTATTTATGATTTATTAAGCACCCATATTTCGCATCCATATATAGCTGTAAGCGTGATAAGTGTTTTGTAAATTATAATTTTTGTTTTTTTAGACATATTTGGATTTTATTAACGATAGCAATGTCAAATTTTGTTTCCTATTACCATTGTAGCCTCTAATTCCCGTTCCTTATTTTCCTTTTTATCTAATTTTACACCCAGGTACTTAAGTCAATTTTGACACTATTTTGAACATGAACATTTTTGTATTTTTTTCATTATAGTCCAAATTCT
Source organism: Diabrotica undecimpunctata (assembly GCF_040954645.1). NCBI lineage: Eukaryota > Metazoa > Arthropoda > Insecta > Coleoptera > Chrysomelidae > Diabrotica > Diabrotica undecimpunctata. The sequence continues at coordinate 160,764,553 of NC_092808.1, forward strand.
TTTACCATTTATTAATTTTTTAATTACTATTTAAATGGGAATAAGCCACAATTAAAGGTTAAAATACGTTTATTGACGTTTCAATTTCCACTTCGGAAATCGTTCTTTTTGAGAACGATTTCCGAAGAGGAAATTGAAACGTCAATAAACGTATTTTAAGCTTTAATTGTGGCTTATTCCCATTTAAATAGCAATTAATTTAAAATGCCACAAGAGAATAGCTTCAGAACAATATTAATTTTTTAGTTTTTTCTTACTTGTCGTAATGTTATTGAAATGGTGAATTTATTTCCTATCGTTTAAAGCTTGCCTTTTTCATGGTAAATGTTATTGTCTATCCTTTATCGTTTTCTACAGCGTTTTCCGTTCTAACACTAATATTGATATGATCAACATAGGCAAGCACAAATTATTATATATTGAACCAATGGTTATAATTTGCGACATACATATTACTTTTTTCAGAGCCAGATTAAACAGTATACAGTATAGAGAGGTTCTCCCTGGCGCAGCCCATTATTTGTTTTAAAAGATTCAGACACTTCCCCTGAATTCGTACTCTGCATTCAACTTTTTCAAAAGTTAGTTGAGTTAAATTTACCAACTGATTTGGTATTCCTAGCTCTTTCATTGCTTTGCACATTTCTCTTCTATCCACAGAGTCGTAGGCTGCTTTGTAGTCTATAAATATGTGATGAATATCAATGCCATATTCCAGTGTTTTATTCTAAAATTTGTTTCAGGGTTGCAATCTGATGAATTGTCGATTTACCACTTTTACCGCAAAGATATCTCCTTTTTTGGGAATGGTTAAAAGTATTTCAATACTCCTATCATTGTGAAGGGATTTCTGTGTACATATATCGTTTATAAGCTGCTGTAATACCTTTATGGTATTGTGGCCACTTCCTTTATATAGCTCAGCTAGGAGATTATCTATTCGGAATGATTTGATTTTGGCTAGTTTTTTAACTGCATCTTTAACTTTAAGAATCGTTGGTGGTTTCTCCTCCCTATCGTCTGTTCCCCTTGCCTCATCTCTTTCGTCTTCCAGGTTTTCTTCTTCTTTTTCTTCCGTATTTAGATGGTTTCTTTTTTTCTTTTGTGTATCCTCTTTTCTTCTCTTCTCTTCTCATCTCTTCTCTTTGTCAGGCCATTCTCTACAGTTGATCTAGTTCATCGAGAGTTCAATCTTTCTGTAGGCTTAATTTTTTTCTTTTATTGTATTCTTGCATTCATCGCCAAACCAATAATTTTTACGGGCACAAATTTTTGTTACTATCTTATCATTCGCTGCTGATTCAATGTCTTCCTTTATTTTGGTCCAGGAGGAGCCTATATATGTCTGGCCCTCTTCATTTACATTTTGATTCCTTAGTCTGTTGGTAATGTTATCTGAGTACCGTTCTGCAATTGTCGCATCTCTCAGCTTTTTTATTTTCTTTACTGGTGTTTGAAATTCTAGCCCTCAATGTTGAGATCAGTAGGCAAGGCACTGATCTGAGTCTATGTTGGCGCCTCTATAACTTCTGCAGTTTATTACGTCTGTTCCATGCCTTGAATCTATTAAGATGTGATCAATCTGACTCGTTGTTTTTCCATCTGGAGAGGTCGATGTTACCTTGTTTATGTTCTTGTGTTCAAAATAGGTGCGAGTGACTGTCATATTTAGTGCTGCTCCTAAGTTTATCAGTCGTAAATTGTGTCTTATTTCCAACGAAAATGGTAATTGCTTTAAGATGCAACAAGAAAATATAGCTTTAAAATAGTATTTAGAAAAAACTGAAAAATAAAAATACGAGTAATTTTTAAGATCTATTTGAGAGGGAGGATAATTATTATTACTGAAGAAAGCACACAACTTTTTCTGCAAAAATCAGAATGCCACCACTGATATCCCAATAATATCGTTTTTTTCACAGATCCTCCCTGATCTATATTCCAGATATGAATTATCTCGTCGGTAATTAAATTTTTTCTTGTTTATTTTATTATTGTATAATATGAATTTATGTTTTTTATTGTAGTCTGTCTTTGACGTATCTTGTTAAAATACCTTTCCATTAAAATTTCTTGTAAATGACTGTTTCACGAGTTGGTTTTTTTAAATACTACAAGTACAAGGAAATTTTATCAATTACTAACAAAATTTCTTTTTATTTCAGCATCCAGTGTCACGTCGGGCGCTGTTATCGGGTTGTTATCAACGGGCAAAGGTAAGAGTATAAATCTGGTGGAGATATTAGATAGATTTTTAATTTATTATATTGGCAATAAATGAATTCAATGGTGCAACAAGTTATTAACTTAATATTTGTTGTGAGAATTTAATGTTTTTTAAATCAGATTAATAGTTATGTATTATTATGATCTGCTTTTTCTTACTTTTATATTAACTATTTATTTATTTAATACTTTAATTAATTATTTAATTAATTATCTAAATTTCGCAAATCATACATAAAAAACAATCTCAGGGTGCCATTTTATAAAAATAATAAATCAGCTTAGGTTCTACTTATATTTTCTCGTGGCTTCCAGTATCTCTTAATTGTTCCTTCTCGGGATAAAATAGGAAAGGAAATAAATAGAAATAACATAAATACAAATACAAATTTCTTTTATTATCAAAAGAAATAATATTAAAATTTTGAAATATTGGAATCTTTGTTCATGTTCATGTTTTTGTACAAAAAAATTCTGAATAGTATCAAAAGAAACCTTATAAATTTACTACGCAATATTAATAATTATCCTTTGACGTTTAAAAAACTTTTATAAAATTTATGGTATCCTTATGGGTTTCTTATCGTTTCTTTTGCTGTTTCGAAGTTACCGATGTATTGTATTTTTTTTAATGATTTATGAGTATTACTGGGTGTAACATTTTTACGTCCCCGTCAAACTGTATTTTTATATCACCGGAACTGTGGATGAGTATTTCTCTCCTGTCTCCCTTCTCTCGTTGTTTTCTGATATCATCAATTAGTTTTTTATTATTTTGGCATCTCACTTCTATCTCTTTCTTGTCTTCTTAAAGAGCATTTTCAAATTTAGTCTCTAATTTATTTTCTAAATTTTCCAATTCCTTCATTAATTTCTTATCTTGCTCTGCCATTTCTTTCCTAACATTTTATAAACAACATTTTACTTCCTTTTCATGTTTGTCCAGACGCTTTTCCATTTCCCTGTTATTTTCTTCTATTGTCTGTTTCGTGTCACGCTGATTTTTATCCATTTTTCTGTTATTTTCTTGCTGATTTTCATCCATTTTTTGCATCATTATTTTTGTAACAATTTTTCCATACCTGTCCTGTTTTTCCATTTCCATGATTTTTGTTGTTAAATTTTCTTTACTTTTACTTCTGGTAATATGTTCAAATTCAATAAATTTGTCACACAAATTTTTTTTTAAATTATCAAAATTCAAATCAATCAAAAATAAAATAAATATGTGAAAATTATACCTAGAGAAAAATATATCAAAAAAAAAATATTTCATAAACTTTCAAATATATCAAACAATCTCAGGGTGTCATTTTATAAAAATAATAAATCAGCTTAGGTTTTACTTATATTTTCTCGTGGCTTGCAGTTTTTCTTAATTGTTCCTTCTTGGGATAAAATAGGAAAGAAAATAAATAGAAATAACATATACAAATACAAATATCTTTTATTATCAAAAGAAATAATATGAACATTTTGAAATATTGGAATCTTTGTTCATATGTTTTTGTACAAAAAAATTCTGAATAGTATAAAAAGAAACATCTTAAATTTACCACGCAATATTAATAATTATCCTTTGACGGTAAAGAAACCTTTTATAAAATTTATGGTATCTTAAAATAGCGATCATTGTTGTTCTTCTGATGGTATAGAGTCTTTTATTTGAAACATACAAAAAAATTCTGTCATAAAAATTATTGACTGACCTTTTAATTCACACACGACGATGTCTCCTTTCGACCAGAACAGCTCTCCCTTGTTGATTATGTTAGGCTACCAATCAAAGCCTTCTCCGTTCTAAGTATCAACCTATCAGCATACCAGCAATTCTTTCTCCAAAAACACGAGCAGGCCTCTTTCACCAGTTGTTCAACAAAATCCAAAACTCTCTCCTCTCTTTCATATGCTAACAATCTCCTGAGACCCAAGTAATATTACTTTTACTTGGTGTCGCAAATATTTTTTATAGTTATGGTTTTTGTGGCTTACTCACTTGGACTTTATAGAATCCAGGAGGTATTCGACTTCTCAACTTTGATCTATCTTTCGTTCCACCTTTCAGCCACTCACTTCTAATTATTAACACTACTGGCCCTTGCTTCTCAACTGACTACACAAAACTTCCACTGCTTCGTTCGGATGACAGTCACATAATAATCTTTTCTACTCCCTACTTTTAAAACATTCACTCTCTTTTTCCCATTCCAAACTCGCTAACCAATCAGAAAATTTCTATATCCCGCCTCTTATTTTATATCAGAAAAACTCAAGCATTGCTTCTAAACAACTTTCTTTGAAAATGATAACGGTTTTTATCTCATACTTTCTAAATACAATAACTACCTGGCGGCTTTTTGCCTTTTCAGCGAAACAAAAACAAAGGCTTTTAAAATATTATGTCTACAAATACCGGGAAACAAATATCTATTCATATTTAAGTATTTACTAATGTTTTTCAGTCCTTCAGGGTAAAACTCATTATGGATAAACCCACTGCTTAAAACTAACTTATAACAAATATTTACAAATCGGTGTACAGGGCGTTGCAAATTTATGTGCCCGCGTTCCATTACAAAATAAAATTTTTATTCTATCTTTGATTGATAAAATGAATCATAACAGTATATTAAGGGTTGTACAGTTTATGTTGTCTTAGTAAGTTAACATATGAAAAGACTTTTTCTTATTCATTTTAGCAAAGTAGATTAGTGGATTTTTATCAAATTTCGTTAATCGGCTATATTGGCGTCAATTTTGGGCCGAGAGTCAAGCGAATAAACATTTCCTACATAAAATTGGCCGCTCGTTCTTCTGCTATACTCAGAATTTTCCTACATCTAACGGTTCGTGAGAAAAATTTCCACTTGGATGTCTGTATTTGCTGAAAATTTCGTGAAAATTAAAAGTGTATATTTTGTTTAAAATTTTAATTATTTCGATTAAGGGTGGCCTGCTGATTAAAAAAATCTAAACACGTTGCCAGAAATTATGCACCGTTTGGCCGGAAAATCGAAAAAACTGTAGATTATTGGATTTTTATCAAATTTCGTTAATCGGCTATATTGGCGTCAATTTTGGTCCGAGAGTCAAGCGAATGAACATTTCCGACATAAAATTGGCTGCTAGTTCTTATGCCATACTCAGAATTTTCCTACATCTAACGGTTCGTGAGAAAAATTTCCACTTGCATGTCTGTATTTGCTGAAAATTTCGTAAAAATTAAAAGTGTATATTTCGTTTAAAATTTGAATTATTTCGATTAAGCGTGGCCTGCTGATTAAAAAAATCTACACATGTGGCTAAAAATTATGCACCGTTTTGCCGAAAAATGGAAAAAACTGTAGATTTTTTAATTCGATTTTTCCTCTTTTCCGGCAAACTGGGGTTAAGGGAACAGAAAAAATCTTATGCTTGGAATAAGTTAGACCAAGTGCATGTACCGAAACAAAAACAAAATTTTTTTTTTTTTGGAAAATTTGGAAAAAATGTTAAAAGGTGGTACCCTTGGATTTTTATCGAATTTGGTTAATCGGCTATATTGGTGTCAATTTTGGACCGAGAGTCAAGCGAATACACATTTCCTACATAAAATTGGCCGCTCGTTCTTCTGCCATACTCAGAATTTTCCTACATCTAACGGTTCGTGAGAAAAATTTCCACTTGGATGTCTGTATTTGCTGAAAATTTCGTGAAAATTAAAAGTGTATATTTTGTTTAAAATTTTAATTATTTCGATTAAGGGTGGCCTGATGATTAAAAAAATCTAAACACGTTGCCAGAAATTATGCACCGTTTGGCCGGAAAATGGAAAAAACTATAATTTTTTGTATTATTTGTTCATTTCTTAAACATCCTTTAATCGGATATATTGGCGACAATTTCGGTCCTAGAGTCAAACCGGTACACTTTTCTTACATAAAATTTGCTACTTGTTCTTCTCAAGTACTCAGATTTTTTCTACGTCTTACGGTTCGTGAGAAAAAATTCCAATTGGAGGTCTACATGTCTTGCAAATTTCGTGAAAATAAAAACTTTGTATTTCGTTCCAAATTTAATTTATTTCTATTAAGCCTGACGTACTGATTCAAAAAAGATATACATACCCTTATGAGAAAATGCACCGTTTGGCCGGAAAATGGAAAAAACTATAATTTTTTGTAATATTTGTTAATCATTTAAACATCCTTTAATCGGATATATTGGCGTCAATTCCGGTCCTAGAGTCAAACCGGTGCACATTTCTTACATAAAATTTGCTACTTGTTCTTTTCAAGTGCTCAGATTTTTTCTACGTCTTACGGTTCGTGAGAAAAAATTCCAATTGGAGGTCTACATGTCTTGCAAATTTCGTGAGAATAAAAACTTTGTATTTCGTTCCAAATTTAATTTATTTCGATTAAGCCTGACGTACTAATTCAAAAAAGATATACATACCCCTATGAGAAAATGCACCGTTTGGCCGGAAAATGGAAAAAACTATAATTTTTTGTAATATTTGTTCATCATTTAAACATCCTTTAATCGGATATATTGGCGTCAATTCCGGTCCTAGAGTCAAACCGGTGCACATTTCTTACATAAAATTTGCTACTTGTTCTTCTCAAGTGCTCAGATTTTTTCTACGTCTTACGGTTCGTGAGAAAAAATTCCAATTGGAGGTCTACATGTCTTGCAAATTTCGTGAAAATAAAAACTTTGTATTTCGTTCCAAATTTAATTTATTTCGATTAAGCCTGACGTACTGATTCAAAAAAGATATACATACCCCTATGAGAAAATGCACCGTTTGGCCGGAAAATGGAAAAAACTATAATTTTTTGTATTATTTGTTCATTTCTTAAACATCTTTTAATCGGATATATTGGCGACAATTTCGGTCCTAGAGTCAAACCGGTACACTTTTCTTACTTAAAATTTGCTACTTGTTCTTCTCAAGTACTCAGATTTTTTCTACGTCTTACGGTTCGTGAGAAAAAATTCCAATTGGAGGTCTACATGTCTTGCAAATTTCGTGAAAATAAAAACTTTGTATTTCGTTCCAAATTTAATTTATTTCTATTACGCCTGACGTACTGATTCAAAAAAGATATACATATTCTTATGAGAAAATGCACCGTTTGGCCGGAAAATGGAAAAAACTATAATTTTTTGTAATATTTGTTTATCATTTAAACATCCTTTAACCGGACATATTGGCGTCAATTTCGGTCCTAGAGTCAAATTGGTGCACATTTCTTACATAAAATTTGCTACTTGTTCTTCTCAAGTACTCAGATTTTTTCTACGTCTTACGGTTCGTGAGAAAAAATTCCAATTGGAGGTCTACATGTCTTGCAAATTTCGTGAAAATAAAAACTTTGTATTTCGTTCCAAATTTAATTTATTTCGATTAAGCCTGACGTACTGATTCAAAAAAGATATACATACCCCTATGAGAAAATGCACCGTTTGGCCGGAAAATGGAAAAAACTGAAAATTTTTAATTCGATTTTTCCATTATTTTTGCCAAACTGTGGGTAGGGGATAGAAAAAAAACACATATTTGGAATAAGTTAGACCTAGTGTATATATTAACATTAAAAATACAATTTCCTAAAATTGGAATTTGCCCAAAAATGTTTAAAGGGGGTACCCTTGGATTTTTTTCAAAATTCAATAATCGGGCATATTGGCGTCAATTTCGGTCCTAGAGTCAAATCGGTGCACTTTTCCTACATAAAATTTGCTACTTGTTCTTCTCAAGTGCTCAGATTTTTTCTACGTCTTACGGTTCGTGAGAAAAAATTCCAATTGGAGGTCTACATGTCTTGCAAATTTCGTGAGAATAAAAACTTTGTATTTCGTTCCAAATTTAATTTATTTCGATTAAGCCTGACGTACTAATTCAAAAAAGATATACATACCCCTATGAGAAAATGCACCGTTTGACCGGAAAATGGAAAAAACTATAATTTTTTGTAATATTTGTTCATCATTTAAACATCCTTTAATCGGATATATTGGCGTCAATTCCGGTCCTAGAGTCAAACCGGTGCACATTTCTTACATAAAATTTGCTACTTGTTCTTCTCAAGTGCTCAGATTTTTTCTACGTCTTACGGTTCGTGAGAAAAAATTCCAATTGGAGGTCTACATGTCTTGCAAATTTCGTGAAAATAAAAACTTTGTATTTCGTTCTAAATTTAATTTATTTCGATTAAGCCTGACGTACTGATTCAAAAAAGATATACATACCCCTATGAGAAAATGCACCGTTTGGCCGGAAAATGGAAAAAACTATAATTTTTTGTATTATTTGTTCATTTCTTAAACATCCTTTAATCGGATATATTGGCGAAAATTTCGGTCCTAGAGTCAAACCGGTACACTTTTCTTACATAAAATTTGCTACTTGTTCTTCTCAAGTACTCAGATTTTTTCTACGTCTTACGGTTCGTGAGAAAAAATTCCAATTGGAGGTCTACATGTCTTGCAAATTTCGTGAAAATAAAAACTTTGTATTTCGTTCCAAATTTAATTCATTTCTATTAAGCCTGACGTACTGATTCAAAAAAGATATACATACCCCTATGAGAAAATGCACCGTTTGGCCGGAAAATGGAAAAAACTATAATTTTTTGTATTATTTGTTCATTTCTTAAACATCCTTTAACCGGACATATTGGCGTCAATTTCGGTCCTAGAGTCAAATTGGTGCACATTTCTTACATAAAATTTGCTACTTGTTCTTCTCAAGTACTCAGATTTTTTCTACGTCTTACGGTTCGTGAGAAAAAATTCCAATTGGAGGTCTACATGTCTTGCAAATTTCGTGAAAATAAAAACTTTGTATTTCGTTCCAAATTTAATTTATTTCGATTAAGCCTGACGTACTGATTCAAAAAAGATATACATACCCCTATGAGAAAATGCACCGTTTGGCCGGAAAATGGAAAAAACTGAAAATTTTTAATTCGATTTTTCCATTATTTTTGCCAAACTGTGGGTAGGGGATAGAAAAAAAACACATATTTGGAATAAGTTAGACCTAGTGTATATATTAACATTAAAAATACAATTTCCTAAAATTGGAATTTGCCCAAAAATGTTTAAAGGGGGTACCCTTGGATTTTTTTCAAAATTCAATAATCGGGCATATTGGCGTCAATTTCGGTCCTAGAGTCAAATCGGTGCACTTTTCCTACATAAAATTTGCTACTTGTTCTTCTCAAGTGCTCAGATTTTTTCTACGTCTTACGGTTCGTGAGAAAAAATTCCAATTGGAGGTCTACATGTCTTGCAAATTTCGTGAGAATAAAAACTTTGTATTTCGTTCCAAATTTAATTTATTTCGATTAAGCCTGACGTACTAATTCAAAAAAGATATACATACCCCTATGAGAAAATGCACCGTTTGGCCGGAAAATGGAAAAAACTATAATTTTTTGTAATATTTGTTCATCATTTAAACATCCTTTAATCGGATATATTGGCGTCAATTCCGGTCCTAGAGTCAAACCGGTGCACATTTCTTACATAAAATTTGCTACTTGTTCTTCTCAAGTGCTCAGATTTTTTCTACGTCTTACGGTTCGTGAGAAAAAATTCCAATTGGAGGTCTACATGTCTTGCAAATTTCGTGAAAATAAAAACTTTGTATTTCGTTCTAAATTTAATTTATTTCGATTAAGCCTGACGTACTGATTCAAAAAAGATATACATACCCCTATGAGAAAATGCACCGTTTGGCCGGAAAATGGAAAAAACTATAATTTTTTGTATTATTTGTTCATTTCTTAAACATCCTTTAATCGGATATATTGGCGAAAATTTCGGTCCTAGAGTCAAACCGGTACACTTTTCTTACATAAAATTTGCTACTTGTTCTTCTCAAGTACTCAGATTTTTTCTACGTCTTACGGTTCGTGAGAAAAAATTCCAATTGGAGGTTTACATGTCTTGCAAATTTCGTGAAAATAAAAACTTTGTATTTCGTTCCAAATTTAATTCATTTCTATTAATCCTGACGTACTGATTCAAAAAAGATATACATACCCCTATGAGAAAATGCACCGTTTGGCCGGAAAATGGAAAAAACTATAATTTTTTGTATTATTTGTTCATTTCTTAAACATCCTTTAATCGGATATATTGGCGACAATTTCGGTCCTAGAGTCAAACCGGTACACTTTTCTTACATAAAATTTGCTACTTGTTCTTCTCAAGTACTCAGATTTTTTCTACGTCTTACGGTTCGTGAGAAAAAATTCCAATTGGAGGTCTACATGTCTTGCAAATTTCGTGAAAATAAAAACTTTGTATTTCGTTCCAAATTTAATTTATTTCGATTAAGCCTGACGTACTGATTCAAAAAAGATATACATACCCCTATGAGAAAATGCACCGTTTGGCCGGAAAATGGAAAAAACTATAATTTTTTGTAATATTTGTTCATCATTTAAACATCCTTTAATCGGATATATTGGCGTCAATTCCGGTCCTAGAGTCAAACCGGTGCACATTTCTTACATAAAATTTGCTACTTGTTCTTCTCAAGTGCTCAGATTTTTTCTACGTCTTACGGTTCGTGAGAAAAAATTCCAATTGGAGGTCTACATGTCTTGCAAATTTCGTGAAAATAAAAACTTTGTATTTCGTTCTAAATTTAATTTATTTCGATTAAGCCTGACGTACTGATTCAAAAAAGATATACATACCCCTATGAGAAAATGCACCGTTTGGCCGGAAAATGGAAAAAACTATAATTTTTTGTATTATTTGTTCATTTCTTAAACATCCTTTAATCGGATATATTGGCGAAAATTTCGGTCCTAGAGTCAAACCGGTACACTTTTCTTACATAAAATTTGCTACTTGTTCTTCTCAAGTACTCAGATTTTTTCTACGTCTTACGGTTCGTGAGAAAAAATTCCAATTGGAGGTCTACATGTCTTGCAAATTTCGTGAAAATAAAAACTTTGTATTTCGTTCCAAATTTAATTTATTTCGATTAAGCCTGACGTACTGATTCAAAAAAGATATACATACTCCTATGAGAAAATGCACCGTTTGGCCGGAAAATGGAAAAAACTGAAAATTTTTAATTCGATTTTTCCATTATTTTTGCCAAACTGTGGGTAGGGGATAGAAAAAAACACATATTTGGAATAAGTTAGACCTAGTGTATATATTAACATTAAAAAAAAATTTCCTAAAATTGGAATTTGCCCAAAAATGTTTAAAGGGGGTACCCTTGGATTTTTTTTAAAATTCAATAATCGGGCATATTGGCGTCAATTTCGGTCCTAGAGTCAAACCGGTGCACATTTCTTACATAAAATTTGCTACTTGTTCTTCTCAAGTGCTCAGATTTTTTCTACGTCTTACGGTTCGTGAGAAAAAATTCCAATTTGAGGTCTACATGTCTTGCAAATTTCGTGAGAATAAAAACTTTGTATTTCGTGCCAAATTTAATTTATTTCTATTAAGCCTGACGTACTGATTCAAAAAAGATATACATACCCCTATGAGAAAATGCACCGTTTGGCCGGAAAATGGAAAAAACTGAAAATTTTTAATTCGATTTTTCCATTATTTTTGCCAAACTGTGGGTAGGGGATAGAAAAAAAACACATATTTGGAATAAGTTAGACCTAGTGTATATATTAACATTAAAAAAACAATTTCCTAAAATTGGAATTTGCCCAAAAATGTTTAAAGGGGGTACCCTTGGATTTTTTTCAAAATTCAATAATCGGGCATATTGGCGTCAATTTCGGTCCTAGAGTCAAACCGGTGCACTTTTCCTACATAAAATTTGCTACTTGTTCTTCTCAAGTGCTCAGATTTTTTCTACGTCTTACGGTTCGTGAGAAAAAATTCCAATTGGAGGTCTACATGTCTTGCAAATTTCGTGAGAATAAAAACTTTGTATTTCGTTCCGAATTTAATTTATTTCGATTAAGCCTGACGTACTGATTCAAAAAAGATATACATACCCCAATGAGAAAATGCACCGTTTGGCCGGAAAATGGAAAAAACTGAAAATTTTTAATTCGATTTTTCCATTATTTTTGCCAAACTGTGGGTAGGGGATAGAAAAAAAACACATATTTGGAATAAGTTAGACCTAGTGTATATATTAACATTAAAAAAACAATTTCCTAAAATTGGAATTTGCCCAAAAATGTTTAAAGGGGGTACCCTTGGATTTTTTTTAAAATTCAATAATCGGGCATATTGGCGTCAATTTCGGTCCTAGAGTCAAACCGGTGCACATTTCTTACATAAAATTTGCTACTTGTTCTTCTCAAGTGCTCAGATTTTTTCTACGTCTTACGGTTCGTGAGAAAAAATTCCAATTGGAGGTCTACATGTCTTGCAAATTTCGTGAGAATAAAAACTTTGTATTTCGTTCCAAATTTAATTTATTTCGATTAAGCCTGACGTACTGATTCAAAAAAGATATACATACCCCTATGAGAAAATGCACCGTTTGGCCGGAAAATGGAAAAAACTATAATTTTTTGTAATATTTGTTCATCATTTAAACATCCTTTAATCGGATATATTGGCGTCAATTCCGGTCCTAGAGTCAAACCGGTGCACATTTCTTACATAAAATTTGCTACTTGTTCTTCTCAAGTGCTCAGATTTTTTCTACGTCTTACGGTTCGTGAGAAAAAATTCCAATTGGAGGTCTACATGTCTTGCAAATTTCGTGAGAATAAAAACTTTGTATTTCGTTCCGAATTTAATTTATTTCGATTAAGCCTGACGTACTGATTCAAAAAAGATATACATACCCCAATGAGAAAATGCACCGTTTGGCCGGAAAATGGAAAAAACTGAAAATTTTTAATTCGATTTTTCCATTATTTTTGCCAAACTGTGGGTAGGGGATAGAAAAAAAACACATATTTGGAATAAGTTAGACCTAGTGTATATATTAACATTAAAAAAACAATTTCCTAAAATTGGAATTTGCCCAAAAATGTTTAAAGGGGGTACCCTTGGATTTTTTTCAAAATTCAATAATCGGGCATATTGGCGTCAATTTCGGTCCTAGAGTCAAACCGGTGCACTTTTCCTACATAAAATTTGCTACTTGTTCTTCTCAAGTGCTCAGATTTTTTCTACGTCTTACGGTTCGTGAGAAAAAATTCCAATTGGAGGTCTACATGTCTTGCAAATTTCGTGAGAATAAAAACTTTGTATTTCGTTCCGAATTTAATTTATTTCGATTAAGCCTGACGTACTGATTCAAAAAAGATATACATACCCCAATGAGAAAATGCACCGTTTGGCCGGAAAATGGAAAAAACTGAAAATTTTTAATTCGATTTTTCCATTATTTTTGCCAAACTGTGGATAGGGGATAGAAAAAAAACACATATTTGGAATAAGTTAGACCTAGTGTATATATTAACATTAAAAAAACAATTTCCTAAAATTGGAATTTGCCCAAAAATGTTTAAAGGGGGTACCCTTGGATTTTTTTTAAAATTCAATAATCGGGCATATTGGCGTCAATTTCGGTCCTAGAGTCAAACCGGTGCACATTTCTTACATAAAATTTGCTACTTGTTCTTCTCAAGTGCTCAGATTTTTTCTACGTCTTACGGTTCGTGAGAAAAAATTCCAATTGGAGGTCTACATGTCTTGCAAATTTCGTGAGAATAAAAACTTTGTATTTCGTTCCAAATTTAATTTATTTCGATTAAGCCTGACGTACTGATTCAAAAAAGATATACATACCCCTATGAGAAAATGCACCGTTTGGCCGGAAAATGGAAAAAACTATAATTTTTTGTAATATTTGTTCATCATTTAAACATCCTTTAATCGGATATATTGGCGTCAATTCCGGTCCTAGAGTCAAACCGGTGCACATTTCTTACATAAAATTTGCTACTTGTTCTTCTCAAGTGCTCAGATTTTTTCTACGTCTTACGGTTCGTGAGAAAAAATTCCAATTGGAGGTCTACATGTCTTGCAAATTTCGTGAGAATAAAAACTTTGTATTTCGTTCCAAATTTAATTTATTTCGATTAAGCGTGACGTACTGATTCAAAAAAGATATACATACCCCTATGAGAAAATGCACCGTTTGGCCGGAAAATGGAAAAAACTGAAAATTTTTAATTCGATTTTTCCATTATTTTTGCCAAACTGTGGGTAGCGGATAGAAAAAAAACACATATTTGGAATAAGTTAGACCTAGTGTATATATTAACATTAAAAAAACAATTTCCTAAAATTGGAATTTGCCCAAAAATGTTTAAAGGGGGTACCCTTGGATTTTTTTCAAAATTCAATAATCGGGCATATTGGCGTCAATTTCGGTCCTAGAGTCAAACCGGTGCACATTTCTTACATAAAATTTGCTACTTGTTCTTCTCAAGTGCACAGATTTTTTCTACGTCTTACGGTTCGTGAGAAAAAATTCCAATTGGAGGTCTACATGTCTTGCAAATTTCGTGAGAATAAAAACTTTGTATTTCGTTCCAAATTTAATTTATTTCGATTAAGCCCGACGTACTGATTCAAAAAAGATATACATATTCTTATGAGAAAATGCACCGTTTGGCCGGAAAATGGAAAAAACTATAATTTTTTGTAATATTTGTTCATCATTTAAACATCCTTTAACCGGACATATTGGCGTCAATTTCGGTCCTAGAGTCAAATTGGTGCACATTTCTTACATAAAATTTGCTACTTGTTCTTCTCAAGTACTCAGATTTTTTCTACGTCTTACGGTTCGTGAGAAAAAATTCCAATTGGAGGTCTACATGTCTTGCAAATTTCGTGAAAATAAAAACTTTGTATTTCGTTCCAAATTTAATTTATTTCGATTAAGCCTGACGTACTGATTCAAAAAAGATATACATACCTCTATGAGAAAATGCACCGTTTGGCCGGAAAATGGAAAAAACTGAAAATTTTTAAGTCGATTTTTCCATTATTTTTGCCAAACTGTGGGTAGGGGATAGAAAAAAAAAACACATATTTGGAATAAGTTAGACCTAGTATATATATTAACATTAAAAAAACAATTTCCTAAAATTGGAATTTGCCCAAAAATGTTTAAAGGGGGTACCCTTGGATTTTTTTCAAAATTCAATAATCGGGCATATTGGCGTCAATTTCGGTCCTAGAGTCAAACCGGTGCACTTTTCCTACATAAAATTTGCTACTTGTTCTTCTCAAGTGCTCAGATTTTTTCTACGTCTTACGGTTCGTGAGAAAAAATTCCAATTGGAGGTCTACATGTCTTGCAAATTTCGTGAGAATAAAAACTTTGTATTTCGTTCCAAATTTAATTTATTTCGATTAAGCCTGACGTACTGATTCAAAAAAGATATACATACCCCTATGAGAAAATGCACCGTTTGGCCGGAAAATGGAAAAAACTGAAAATTTTTAATTCGATTTTTCCATTATTTTTGCCAAACTGTGGGTAGGGGATAGAAAAAAAACACATATTTGGAATAAGTTAGACCTAGTGTATATATTAACATTAAAAAAACAATTTCCTAAAATTGGAATTTGCCCAAAAATGTTTAAAGGGGGTACCCTTGGATTTTTTTCAAAATTCAATAATCGGGCATATTGGCGTCAATTTCGGTCCTAGAGTCAAACCGGTGCACATTTCTTACATAAAATTTGCTACTTGTTCTTCTCAAGTGCACAGATTTTTTCTACGTCTTACGGTTCGTGAGAAAAAATTCCAATTGGAGGTCT